>NC_057794.1:288736123-288959365 GCF_018294505.1 Triticum aestivum | reverse complement strand
CGGCGCTCGGGCGGCTAGGGTTCGGGGCGCGGGTGGCTGTGCCTCGGCTGGCTCCCCCCGGCTTATAAAGCCTAGTGGGCCGGGAGTCCGGGTCGGACACGGCCCCTAGGTCGGTTCGTTTTTGTTAAATTATTCCGATCGGAAGAAAATTAAAAAAAATACTAAACGGACTCCAAAAATTCCAAAATAAATTTTCACGGGCTTCTAAAATCAAGCCGCACAAGGTGAACATTTATTTGGGACCTAAATGCAATTTTGAAAAACGCACATTTTTCCTAAATTCAAATAAAACACCGAAAAACTCCGAAATAAAATCTTATTTGATTTTATTATTAAATCCTCAATATTTCTTTATTTTGGGAAATTCATTTTATTACCTCTCTCATATTTTTTGTATTAGAAATAATTGATGATAAAATAAATAAAATCAAACGATCCTATTCTCAAAATTTTAGAAAACTCAAATATGAAAATAACGAAATCCCCTACTCTCTCCGTGGGTCATTGAGTTGCGTAGAATTTCTAGGATCAACCAAAATGCAAAAATAAAATATGTTATGCAATGATGATCTAATGTATAACATTCCAAATTGAAAATTTGGGATGTTACAAACCTACCCCCCTTAAGATGAATCTCGCCCTCGAGATTCGGGTTGGCTAGAAAATAGGTGAGGGTGGTCTTTGAGCAAATCTTCCTCTCGTTCCCAGGTGGCTTCATCCTCTGTGTGGTGGCTCCACTGAACTTTGCAAAACTTGATAACCTTGCTGCGAGTAACTCGGTTGGCAAAGTCGAGAATCTTGACTGGCTTCTCCTCGTAGGTCAAATCGTTATCCAACTGAATAGTTTCCAAAGGCACTGTATCTCTCAACGATATGTCAGCCATCTCCGCGTGACATTTCTTTAACTGAGAAATGTGGAACACATCATGAACTCCTGACAATCCTTCGGGCAATTCCAACTTGTAGGCCACTTCTCCCATACACTCCAAAACTCGATATGGTCCTACAAATCGCGGCGCTAACTTCCCTTAACTCCAAAACGGTTTGTTCCCCGAAGTGGAGATACTCAAAGATAAGCTCTATCTCCCACTTCATAAACTGTCTCCTTACGTTTAGAATCTGCATAACTTTTCTGTCTGGACTGGGCTACCTTGAGCCTATCGCGAATCAACTTCACCTTCTGTTCAGACTCTTTGATCAAGTCAGGACCAAACAACTGGCGATCTCCAACTTTGTCCCACGATAACGGTGTCCTGCACCTCCTTCCGTACAAGGCTTCGAAAGGGGCCATCTTTAAACTGGTTTGGTAACTGTTGTTGTAAGAGAACTCTGCATATGGCAAATCATCGTCCCAACTAGATCCATAATCTAGCGCACAAGCTCTCAGCATATCCTCCAAAATCTGATTGACTCTCTTGGTCTGTCCATCTGTCTGTGGATGAAAAGCTGTACTGAATTCTAACCTGGTACCCAAAGTTTCGTGCAACTGCTTCCAGAACTTTGAGGTAAACTGGGTTCCTCTATCTGATACGATACTCCTTGGAACTCCATGCAAACATACGATCCTGGTCATGTATATCTTTGCCAACTTAGCACTGGTGTAAGTGGTCTTTACTGGGATGAAATGAGCACCTTTCGTCAATCGATCAACTACAACCCAAATTGAGTCATAGCCTGAACAAGTCGTGGGCAATCCCATGATAAAATCCATGCCTAGCTTATCCCACTTCCATTCTGGTATCGGCAATGGTTGTAACAATCCTGCTGGCTTCTGATGCTCTGCCTTTACTCTCTGACATACATCACAAACTGCTACATACTCTGCAGTATCCTTCTTCATTCCGGTCCACCAGAAAATATCCTTCAAATCCAAATACATCTTGGTATTTCCTGGGTGAATTGAATATGGTGAATCGTGTGCCTCTTGCAGTATCAACTTCCTAATCTCCGGGTCATTGGGCACATAAACGCGGTCTTCAAACCATAGGGTGTCGTGCTCATCCTCACGAAATCCTTTAGCTTTTCCATTGCTCAGTTTCTCCTTTATAGCGGCAATCTCTTTGTCAGTTTTCTGAGCTTCTCTGATTCTATCCATCAAAGTTGATTGAATCTCCAATGCTGCTACGTAGCCTCTCGGAACTATTTCCAAACATAGTTCACGAAGATTTTCGGCTAACTCCCTTGGTATTTCTCCCATCATTAATGTATTAACATGGCTCTTACGGCTTAATGCGTCAGCTACTACATTAGCCTTTCCAGGATGATAATGCAATTTCATATCATAATCCTTGATAAGATCCAACCATCTCCTTCGTCTGAGATTTAACCCCTTCTGTGTGAAAATGTACTTCAAACTCTTATGATCCGTGTACACCTCACAATGATTTCCAATGAGGAAATGTCTCCATGTTTTCAAGGCATGCACTACGGCTGCTAACTCCAAATCATGCATAGCATAATTCAACTCATGAGGCTTCAGTTGTCTTGAGGCATATGAAACAACTCTCCTTTCCTGCATAAGCACTGCTCCAAGTCCTCGACGTGAAGCGTCGCAATACACCTCATAATCCTTGGTCTGGTCTGGCAAAATCAACACTGGTGAGGTAACCAATCGTTTCTTCAACTCCTAGAAACTAGCCTCACACTCCTCTGTCCATATGAACTTGGTATCTTTCTTTAATAACTCCGTCATAGGCTTCGAAATCTTTGAGAAATTCTCAATAAATCTCCGGTAGTATCCTGCGAGTCCAAGAAAACTCCGGATCTCTCCAACTATTGTTGGGGCTTCCCACTTGGTCACGGTTTCAACTTTAGTGGGATCTACTGCTATACCTTCTCCAGATATAACGTGTCTGAGGAATCCTACTTCCTTCAACCAAAACTCACATTTGCTGAACTTGGCATATAATTGATGTTCTCTGAGCTTTCCAAGTACCAAACGCAAATGCTCCTTATGTTCCTCTTCATTCTTCGAATAAACCAGGATATCATCAATGAACACTACGACGAACTTATCCAAAAACTACATAAACACTTTGTTCATCATGTTCATAAAATAGGCAGGTGCGTTAGTCAGACCAAATGACATAACGGTGTACTCATACAGCCCATACCTGGTAGTAAAAGCTGTCTTCGGAATATCCTATTCTCGAATCTTCAACTGGTGGTATCCTGATCACAGATCGATCTTGGAAAATACCTTAGCTCCTTGCAATCGATCAAACAGATCGTTGATCATAGGTAGTGGGTACTTGTTCTTGATCGTTACTTCATTCAATCCTCGATAATCAACAACCATCCTTAACGATCCGTCCTTCTTCTCCACTAGTAGTACTGGCGATCCCCAAGGTTAAGAACTTGGGCGAATATATCCCTTATCCCGTAACTCCTTAATCTGCTTCTTAATTTCCACCAAATCCTTTGCTGGCATCCTATATGGTCTCTTTGATATTGGCCCTGTGCCTGGCAATAGCTCAATCAAAAACTCAATATCTCTGTCCGGTGGCATGCCTGGCAACTCCTCTGGAAATACATGAGGGAAATCCCTTACCACCGGTACTTCCTCCTGCACAACTCCTGTTAGGCAATTTACTTGAGTCCTCTTTGGCACATGCCGGGATACATACTTGATCCTTCTCCCTTCTGGGGTGGTAAGCAAAATTGACTTGCTAGCACATTCAATATTCCCTTCATACTTTGATAACCAATCCATGCCTAATATCACATCTAATCCTTGGGATTCCAATACTATTAGGTCTGAGGGAAAAACATAGTTACCAATCCTTAATGGTAACCGATCACACCATAGACTAGCCACATACTCTGCTCCTGGCGAGGTTACTAACATGGGTGACCTAAGGGCTTTGGTTGGTAGGTTATACTTATCCACAAATCCCCTTGAGATGTATGAATGGATGCACCAGTATCAAAAAGAACGAGTGCAGTAAATGACTTAACCAAAAACTTACCTATTACTGCATCGGGCTGAGCTTCAACCTCCTCCACGCTAACGTGGTTCACCTGTCCCTTGCTGAAAGGGTTTGGCTTCTTCCCAGAACTTCCGTTGCCATTTTGGCCTTCAGGACATTCATTGGCATAATGTCATGTCTTCTGACACTTAAAACAAGTGACTTGGCTTAGGTCCTTCTTGGCTGGGGTTGATGGGTTGGTGCGATTCTAGCCGTTGCTTCCTCCGTTGCCATTTCCATTCTTGGTGCCATTATGATTGTGCGAGCTACCTCCTCCATGGGTATGCTGAAAATGTCCTCCCGGTCTAGGGGTAAAACATGGCTTCTGCTGAGCTCCTAAATTGTACTTTCCTTGTCCATACTTCCTCTTGCGATTCTCAATTTGCTGCTGCTTCCCTTCAATCATAAGAGCACGATCTACCAACTCCTGGTAGTTGTTGAAGGTTGCTACCATCAACTGCATGCTCAGCTCATCATTCAGTCCTTCCAGAAACTTCTCCTGCTTAGCTGCATCCGTAATGACGTCATCTAGGGCATAACGTGCTAGCTTACTAAATTCCTCCACATACTGGCCAACTGTCCATCCTCCTTGGCGCAAGTTGCGAAACTCACGCTTCTTCATGGCCATAGCTCCTGCTGAAACATGTGCAGTATGAAAAGCCTGCTGAAACTGGTCCCATGTGACAGTGTCGACAGGGAAAGTGGTTGTGAAATTCTCCCACCATGATGCTGCGGGTCCTTCTAGCTGATGTGCGGCAAACTTCACCTTCTCCACATCTATGCATCCTGCTGTGGTCAACTCCCTAGCTGTCTTGCGGAGCCAATCATCTGCTACTATCGGCTCGGTCCTACTGGAAAACACCGGCAGATTCAGCCTAAGAAAACGGGCCAAGTGGTCAACAGGTGGTGGTGGTGGTGGGTTGTTGTTGTTGTTCCCCTGATTCTAATTCTGGACTAGCAACTGCATCAATGTGTTCTGCTGCTGGATCAACTGGGTGAGCTCCGGTGGGAAGGCAAATCCGGGGTCACGTCTCGGAGGCATCTGAGGGTTTAGAAAAGATGAGATATAAGAATAGAGGGGGTCTAAAGAGAAAACACTACCCATATGTACATGAGGCAAAAACAAACAATTCACTTCAATCAATCAAACAAAGGCATACAATTGATCTTTCTATCGCAAAAGTGCTCGGACTACTATATTGACATGGTGGACTACTACTACTGATGAGGTGGTCTACTAGAAATATTCTTCAGTTGCAGACTCCATGATATCTGCTCCAGCTTCATCAACATAGTCATCATCGCTACTATCTGGTTCCGAGTCGGTGCCGTCGATGTTGATATAGTCTTCCGGGCTAATTTCCTTGGGTTCTTCGTCTTCCTCTACTGGCGTAGGGTCTCCCATAAATATTCCAATCTTCTTGATCAGGTCGTCATTCTTCTCCACCAATACTTCAATTTCCTCTTCATAATCTTCACGTGTAGCCTTGAGTTCTTCCTCCAGTTCCTTGATTCTTGTCTTAGCCTTTTTCAGATCTATCATGTGGCGCACATCTGGTTCTCCTGTCGTCGAATGTGCAGATTTAACTCCTGGATAAAAGCTGCGATTGACCTATCCTTCCTGGTGCTAATCATCTCCCAGTGTTCATCTCGGCGCCCACAAATCTAGTAGATAGTATCCTTGAGATCCTTGCGGTAGACTTCTCCAATGCGTCCCATGGAGATGTGAGCTGCCATGCTCTTTCCTAGACTCCAAGTTGGTGCATCAAAAGAAAACTCTATGGGCTCACTGACTGGCATGAACGTCCTTCCTGGAACTTGAACTTGAATTATCCAGCGCTCTTCTTCAGGTAAAGTGGCGTTGTAGGTTCCCGTGAAGCTAGGTACTCCTATATTCAGGTATCTAGTGACTTCCTTCAAGTGTCGTCCAAAGGGTGTATCTTCATCCGGTTGTGTGAACTTGTTCCTTGCATCCGCCATCCTAAAGAGTAGAAAATATGAGAGGTCAGAAGAGAAGAGAGTGAATAGTGATCTAGGTCTTTTGCTTAGTGGTCGTGTCCTACAGTCAGCGTGTGCTCTCATACCATCTCTGTAGCGACCAGACCTCAAATGGTCTGATCTCTGTGCTCCGGTGTCATCCCTGGATCAATAATGCTGACACCACACAGTACTCGGAGGATTTATAGCAGAGTAGCAATCACACACTTATTACATCGAGTGTCTCAAAAGAGAACTTATTACAATAAATATGGCTTAAGGCCATCTAATAACGATAACAGCGGAAGGCTTGGAAGATAAGTGAGTCCATCAACTCCAACGGCATCACTGAGTATAGAACCACGACCTAAAAACTCCTTAATCATCGTCTGAAAAGTCTGCAACATTAACGTTGCAACCCGAAACGGGTCAGCACATGGAATATGCTGGCAAGGTAACACATAGAGAGTAATGGAAATGAAATAGCTATACTATATGCATATTTGGCTGGTGGAAAGCTCTATGGTTACAGTTTTGCGTAAAGCCAATTTTTCCCTACTTCAAAGGAATAAATTTATTTAACTATCATGGTAGTTGTTAAACATTGAGAATGGTTGACAGCATCCTCAATCCCAATTAAACATCATCATTAAACATAACCCAACAAAAATTAATTTAGAGTAACATGTTGAGATTCACATGAAAATCCAGGTACTAAATACTCAAGATGTCCATAACCGGGGACACGGCTAACCATGATTAGTTTATTACACTCTGCAGAGGTTTGCACACTTTTCCCCACAAGACTCGACCGCCTCCGTTTGGTTTCTCGCAGTACATGGTGTTTGAGAAGACGGATGACCGAGACATAGTCTTTCAGAAGCGCTAGCACCTTACGATCGGGTAGACCGTACCACCTACATCCCCTACATCTGCTAGTCTACCACTGTAAGAGTTCGCACAACTTAGTCAACTATGCTAGAGCCCATAATAGCTTGTGGCTGCACACGGAAGTTTCTAGTATGAATAGTCTCATGATCCCTTTGAGCCTGGGTGGCGGTCCAAAAGAAAACAGGCAAGTCCTGGAATACCCAGGTGCCTCAATCCACCCAGATGTGTGTTTAAGTTGCCACCTTAGATAAACCATTAATTAACAATCTCACATCTGTCATGGATATCACTCACCCAATCCACGTCTACTAGCATAGCATGGCATAATAAGCAAACGTAGAAGTAACTCCCAAAGGTTTGATAATAACAGGTAATAGGTACTACCTCATCTACTTCCCATCCCACAATTTAATTAGATCTGTGTGAGGATTGATCTAATGCAATAAAACTGGGTAGTAGAAAAGGTATGATCAAAGTGTTACCTGTCTTGCTGATGATCCGCGAAACCTAGAAATTCGAAATAACAGGCGGCGCACTCCGGGTATTCTATCGCAGACAAACAAACAAGCATACAATAAGAACTCATCTAATGCACAGGTAAAACTCAAATAAGAGATCTAACCAGAAGGTTCAACTTAAGAACTCCGGTTGGCAAAAAGAATCAAATCGAACGAAGCAACGAAAGTCAAACGGCGAAAGAAAACAACTTTGTTCTACTAATCTGGATCTAGGGAAAATTTTACAGTAGCAAAATCTTGTTTAAGTTGGTTAAATGGATAGAGGGTTTCAAGCCGAAACTCTAGGCGCTTGAATCGCCTGATTCTGATAAACGAGCGAAAAGTTATACTAAAACGAAAATCGGATCAGGAATCGCGATCAGAAAAATCGCGGATTTAATCCGAGAAAAAGAAAAACGACGAACGCTCGCTAGAACGAACGAACGGACGAACGCTCGCTAATTAAATAAACCAGATTAACCGATCTATTAAAAAAAACCGAATCTAAAAAAACGACGAAAACAGATTTTTTTATAAAAACGTTGGCACGGAATGTTGGGAAACGTAGTAATTTCAAAAAATTTCCTACGCACATGCAAGATCATGGTGATGCATAGCAACGAGAGTGGAGAGGGTTGTCTACGTACCCTCGTAGACCGGAAGCGGAAGCGTTATGACAAAGCGGTTGATGTAGTCGTACGTCTTCACGACCCGACCGATCAAGCACCGAAACTACGGCACCTCCGAGTTCTAGCACACGTTCAGCTCGATGACGATCCCCTGACTCCTATCCAGCAAAGTGTCGGGGAAGAGTTCTGTCAGCACGCCAGCGTGGAGACGATCTTGATGTTCTACCGTCGCAGGGCTTCGCCTAAGCACCGCTACAATATTATCGAGGAGTATGGTGGAGGGGGGCACCGCACACGGCTAAGAAAACGATCACGAGGATCAACTTGTGTGTCTATGGGGTGCCCCTGCCCCCGTATATAAAGGAGTGGAGGAGGGGAGGGCCGGCCCTCTCTACGGCGCGCCCTAGGGGAGTCCTACTCCCACCGGGAGTAGGAGTCCCCCCTTTCCTAGTACAACTAGGAGTCCTTCCATGTAGTAGGAGTAGGAGACAAGGAAGGGGAAGAGGGAAGAGAAGGAAGGAGGGGGCGCCGCCCCTCCCCCTAGTCCAATTCGGACTAGTCAATGGGGGGCGCGCGGCCTGCCTCTCCCTCTCCCCTAAAGCCCAATAAGGCCCATATACTTCTTCCCCCGTATTCCCGTAACTCCCCGGTACTCCGAAAAATACCCGAACCACTCGGAACCTTTTCGATGTCCGAATATAGTCGTCCAATATATCAATCTTTACGTCTCGACCATTTCGAGACTCCTCGTCATGTCCCCGATCTCATCCGGGACTCCGAACTCCTTCGGTACATCAAAACTCATAAACTCATAATATAACTATCATCGAAACCTTAAGCGTGCGGACCCTATGGGTTCGAGAACAATGTAGACATGAACACGTCTCCGGTCAATAACCAATAGCGGAACCTGGATGCTCATATTGGCTCCCACATATTCTATGAAGATCTTTATCGGTCAGACCGCATAACAACATACGTTGTTCCCTTTGTCATCGGTATGTTACTTGCCTGAGATTCGATCGTCGGTATCCAATACCTAGTTCAATCTCGTTACCGGCAAGTCTCTTTACTCGTTCCGTAATACATCATCCCGCAACTAACTTATTAGTTGCAATGCTTGCAAGGCTTATGTGATGTGCATTACCGAGAGGGCCCGGAGATACCTCTCCGACAATCGGAGTGACAAATCCTAATCTCGAAATACGCCAACCCAACAAGTACCTTTGGAGACACCTGTAGAGCACCTTTATAATCACCCAGTTACGTTGTGATGTTTGGTAGCACACAAAGTGTTCCTCCGGTAAATGGGAGTTGCATAATCTCATAGTCATAGGAACATGTATAAGTCATGAAGAAAGCAATAGCAACATACTAAACGATCGGGTGCTAAGCTAATGGAATGGGTCATGTCAATCACATCATTCTCCTAATGATGTGACCCTGTTAATCAAATGACAACACATGTCTATGGTTAGGAAACATAACCATCTTCGATCAACGAGCTAGTCAAGTAGAGGCATACTAGTGACGTTTAGTTTGTCTATGTATTCACACAAGTATTATGTTTCCGGTTAATACAATTCTAGCATGAATAATAAACATTTATCATGAAATAAGGAAATAAATAATAACTTTATTATTGCCTCTAGGGCATATTTCCTTCAGTCTCCCACTTGCACTAGAGTCAATAATCTAGTTCACATCGCCATGTGATCTAACATCAACAGTTCACATCTTTATGTGGTTAACACCCATAGTTCACATTGATATGTGACTAACACCCAAAGGGTTTACTAGAGTCAGTAATCTAGTTCACAGCGCTATGTGATTAACACCCAAAGAGTACTAAGGTGTGATCATGTTTTGCTTGTGAGAGAAGTTTAGTTAACGGGTCTGCCACATTTAGATCCGTAAGTATTTTGCAAATTTCTATGTCAACAATGCTCTACATGGAGCTACTCTAGCTAATTGCTCCCACTTTCAATATGTATCCAGATTGAGACTTAGAGTCATCTGGATCAGTGTCAAAACTTGCATCGACATAACTGTTTACGATGAACCTTTTGTCACCTCCATAATTGAGAAATATTTCCTTATTCCACTAAGGATAATTTTGACCGATGTCTAGTGATCTACTCTTAGTTCACTATTGTACTCCCTTGCTTCACACAGTGTAGGGTATACAATAGATCTGGTACACAACATGGCATACTTTATAGAACCTATGGCTGAGGCATAGGGAATGACTTTCATTCTCTTTCTATCTTCTACCGTGGTCGGGCTTTGAGTCTTACTCAATTTCACACCTTGTAACACAGCCAAGAACTCTTTCTTTGGCTGTTCCATTTTTGAACTACTTCAAAATATTGTCAAGGTATGTACTCATTGAAAAAAATTATCAAGCGTCTTGATCTATCTCTATAGATCTTGATGCTTAATATGTAAGCAGCTTCACCAAGGTCTTTCTTTGAAAAACTTCTTTCAAAACACTCCTTTATGCTTTGCAGAATAATTCTACATTATTTCCGATCAACAATATGTCATGCACATATACTTATCAGAAATGCTATAGTGCTCCCACTCACTTTCTTGTAAATACAGGCTTCACCGCAAGTCTGTATAAAACTATATGCTTTGATCATCTCATCAAAGCGTATATTCCAACTCTGAGATGCTTGCACCAGTCCATAGATGGATGGCTGGAGTTTGCACATTTTATTAACACCTTTAGGATTGACAAAACCTTCTGGTTGCATCATATACAACTCTTCTTTAATAAATCCATTAAGGAATGCAGTTTTGTTTATCCATTTGCCAGATTTCATAAAATGCGGCAATTGCTAACATGATTCGGACAGACTTAAGCATAGATACGAGTGAGAAACTCTCATCGTAGTCAACACCTTAAACTTGTCGAAAACCTTTTGCGACAATTCTAGCTTTGTAGATAGTAACACTACTATCAGTGTCCGTCTTCCTCTTGAAGATCCATTTAATCTCAATGGCTTGCCGAACATCGGTCAAGTCAACCAAAGTACATACTTTGTTCTCATACATGGATCCTATCTTAGATTTCATGGCCTCAAGCCATTTTGCAGAATCTGGGCTCATCATTGCTTCCTCATAGTTCGTAGGTTCGTCATGGTCAAGTAACATGACCTCCAGAACAGGATTACCGTACCACTCTGGTGCGGATCTCACTCTGGTTTACCTACGAGGTTCGCTAGTAACTTGATCTGAAGTTACATGATCATCATCATTAGCTTCCTCACTAATTGGTGTAGTAGTCACAGGAACAGATTTCTGTGATGAACTACTTTCCAATAAGGAAGAAGGTACAATTACCTTATCAAGTTCTACTTTCCTCCCAGTCACTTCTTTCAAGAGAAACTCCTTCTCTAGAAAGGATCCATTCTTAGCAACGAATGTCTTGCCTTCGGATCTGTGATAGAAGGTGTACCCAACAGTCTCCTTTGGGTATCCTATGAAGACATATTTCTCCGATTTGGGTTTGAGCTTATCAGGATGAAACTTTTTCATATAAGCATCACAATCCCAAACTTTAAGAAACGACAACTTTGGTTTCTTGCCAAACCATAGTTCACATTGTGTCGTCTCAACGGACTTAGATGGTGCCCCTTTTTTACGTGAATGCAGTTGTCTCTAATGCATGATCCCAAAACGATATTGGTAAATTGGTAAGAAACATCATAGATTGCACTATATCCAATAAAGTACGGTTATGACGTTCGGACACACCATTATGCTGTGGTGTTCCAGGTGGCGTGAGTAGTGAAACTATTTCACATTGTTTTAACTGAAGACCAAACTCGCAACTCAAATATTTTACCCCTGCGATCATATCGTAGAAACTTTTAATTTCTTGTTACGATGATTCTCCACTTCACTCTGAAATTCTTTGAACTTTTCAAATGTTTCAGACTTGTGTTTCATCAAGTAGATATACCCATATCTGCTCAAATCATCTGTGAAGGTTAGAAAATAACGATACCCGCCGTGAGCCTCAACACTCATCGGATCACATACATCAGTATGTATTATTTCCAATAAGTCAGTTGCTCGCTCCATTGTTCCAGAGAACGGTGTATTAGTCATCTTGCCCATAAGGAATGGTTCGCAAGCATCAAGTGATTCATAATCAAGTGATTCCAAAATCCCATCAGCATGGAGTTTCTTCATGCGCTTTACACCAATATGACCTAAACGACAGTGCCACAAATAAGTTGCACTATCATTATTAACTTTGCATCTTTTGGCTTCAATATTATGAATATGTGTATCACTACAATCGATATCCAACAAATCATTTTCGTTGGTGTGTATGACCATAGAAGGTTTTATTCATGTAAACAGAACAACAATTGTTCTCTAACTTAAATGAATAACTGTATTGCAATAAACATGATCAAATCATATTCATACTCAACGCAAACACCAAATAACACTTATTTAGTTTGAACACTAATCCCGAAAGTATAGAGAGAGTGCGATGATGATCATATCAATCTTGGAACTACTTCCAACACACATCGTCACCTCGACTTTTACTAGTTTCTGTTTATTCTGCAACTCCCGTTTCGACTTACTACTTTTAGCAACTGAACCAGTATGAAATGCCGAGGGATTGCTATAAACACTAGTAAAGTACACATCAATAACGTGTATATCGAATATACCTTTGTTCACTTTGCCATCCTTCTTATCCACCAATTACTTAGGGTAGTTCCGCTTCTAGTGACCAGTCCCTTTGCAGTAGAAGCACTTAGTCTCAGGCTTAGGACCAGACTTGGGCTTCTTCACTTGAGCAGCAACTTGCTTATTGTTCTTCTTGAAGTTTCCCTTCTTCCCTCTGCCCTTTTCTTGAAACTAGTGGTCTTGTCTACCATCAACACTTGATGTTTTTCTCAATTTCTACATTCGTCAATTTCAGCATTACGAAGAGCTTGGGAATCATTTCTGTTATCTCTTGCATATCATAGTTCATCACGAAGTTCTACTAACTTGGTGATGGTGACTAGAGAATTCTGTTAATCACTATTTTATCTGGAAGATTAACTCCCACTTGATTCAAGCAATTGTAGTACCCAAACAATCTGAGCACATGCTCACTAGTTGAGCGATTCTCCTCCATCTTTTAGCTATAGAACTTGTTGGAAACTTCATATCTCTCAACTCGGGTATTTGCTTGAAATATTAACTTCAACTCCTGGAACATCTCATATGCTCCATGATGTTCAAAACATTGTTGAAGTCCCGATTCTAAGCCGTTAGGCATGGTGCACTAAACTATCAAGTAGTCATCATATTGAGCTAGCCAAACGTTCATAACGTCTGCATCTGCTCCTGCAATAGGTCTATCACCTAGCGGTGCATCAAGGACATAATTCTTCTATGCAGCAATGAGGATAAAGCTCAGATCACGGATCCAATCCGCATCATTGCTACTAACATTTTTCAACACAATTTTCTCTAGGAACATATCAAAATAAACACAGGGAAGCAACAACGCGAGCTATTGATCTACAACATGATTTGCAAAATACTACCAGGACTAAGTTCATGATAAATTTAAGTTCAATTAATCATATTACTTAAGAACTCCCACTTAGACAGACATCTCTCTAGTCATCTAAGTGATCACGTGATCCAAATCAACTAAACCATGTCCGATCATCATGTGAGATGGAGTAGTTTTCAATGGTGAACATCACTATGTTGATCATATCTACTATATGATTCATGTTCGACCTTTCGGTCTCCGTGTTCCGAGGCCATATCTGTATATGCTAGGCTCGTCAAGTTTAACCTGAGTATTCCGCTTGTGCAACTATTTTGCACCCATTGTATTTGAACGTAGAGCCTATCACACCCGATCATCACGTGGTGTCTCAGCACGAAGAACTTTCGCAACGGTGCATACTCAGGGAGAACACTTCTTGATAATTAGTGAGAGATCATCTTAAAATGCTACCATCAAACTAAGCAAAAATAAGATGTATAAAAGATAAACATCATATGCAATCAAAATATGTGACATGATATGGCCATCATCATCTTGCGCCTTTGATCTCCATCTCCAAAGTACTGTCATGATCTATATCGTCACCGGCATGACACCATGATCTCCATCATCTTGATCTATATCAATATGTCGTCACATGGTCGTCTCGCCAACAATTGCTCTTGCAACTATTGCTATCGCATAGCGATAAAGTAAAGCAATTATTGGGCACTTGCATCTTATGCAATAGAGAGACAACCATAAGGATTTTGCCAGTTGCCGATAACTTCAACAAAACATGATCATCTCATACAACAACTTATATCTCATCACGTCTTGACCATATCACAGCACAACATGCCCTGCAAAAATAAGTTAGACGTCCTGTACTTTGTTGTTGCAAGTTTTACGTGGCTGCTACTGGGCTTAGCAAGAACCGTTCTTACCTACGCATCAAAACCACAACGATAGTTTGTCAAGTTGGTGCTGTTTTAACCTTCGCAAGGACCGGGTGTAGCCACACTCGGTTCAACTAAAGTTGGAGAAACTGACACCCGCCAGCCACCTGTGTGCAAAGCACGTCGGTAGAACTAGTCTCGCGTAAGCGTACGCGTAATGTCGGTCCGGGCCGCTTCATCCAACAATACCGCCGAACCAAAGTATGACATGCTGGTAAGCAGTATGACTTATATCGCCCACAACTCACTTGTGTTCTACTCGTGCAAATAACATCAACACATAAAACCTAGGCTCGGATGCCACTGTTGGAGAACGTAGTAATTTCAAAAAGATTCCTACGCACATGCAAGATCATGGTGATGCATAGCAACGAGAGGGGAGAGTGTTGTCTACGTACCCTTGTAGACCAGAAGCGGAAGCGTTATGACAACGCGGTTGATATAGTCGTATGTCTTCACGGCCCGACCGATCAAGCACCGAAACTACGGCACCTCCGAGTTCTAGCACACGTTCAGCTCGATGACGATCCCCGGACTCTGATCCAGCAAAGTGTCGGGGAAGAGTTCCGTCAGCACGACGGCGTGGTGACGATCTTGATGTTCTACCGTCGCAGGGCTTCGCCTAAGCACCGCTACAACATTATCGAGGAGTATGGTGGAGAGGGGCACCGCACACGGCTAAGAAAACGATCACGAGGATCAACTTGTGTGTCTATGGGGTGCCCCCTGCCCCCGTATATAAAGGAGTGGAGGAGGGGAGGGCCGACCCTCTCTATGGCGCGCCCTAGGGGAGTCCTACACCCACCGGGAGTAGGATTCCCCCCTTTCCTAGTACAACTAGGAGTCCTTCCAAGTAGTAGGAGTAGGAGACAAGGAAGGGGAAGAGGGAAGAGAAGGAAGGAGGGGGCGCCGCCCCTCCCCCTAGTCCAATTCGTACTAGTCAATGGGGGGCGCGTGGCCTGCCTCTCCCTCTCCCCTAAAGCCCAATAAGGCCCATATACTTCTTCCCCCATATTCCCGTAACTCCCCGGTACTCCGAAAAATACCCGAACCACTCGGAACCTTTCCGATGTCCGAATATAGTCGTCCAATATATCGATCTTTATGTCTCGACCATTTCGAGACTCCTCGTCATGTCCCCGATCTCATCCGGGACTCCGAACTCCTTCGGTACATCAAAACTCATAAACTCATAATATAACTATCATCGAAACCTTAAGCGTGCGGACCCTACGGGTTTGAGAACTATGTAGGCATGACCGAGACTCATCTCTAATCAATAACCAATAGTGGAACCTGGATGCTCATATTGGCTCCCACATATTCTACGAAGATATTTATCGGTTAGACCGCATAACAACATACGTTGTTCCCTTTGTCATCGGTATGTTACTTGCCCGAGATTCGATCGTCGGTATCTCAATACCTAGTTCAATCTCGTTACCGGCAAGTCTCTTTACTCGTTCCGTAATACATCATCCCGCAACTAACTTATTAGTTGCAATGCTTGCAAGGCTTATGTGATGTGCATTACCGAGAGGGCCCAGAGATACCTCTCCGACAATCGGAGTGACAAATCCTAATCTCGAAATACGTCAACCCAACAAGTACCTTTGGAGACACCTGTAGAGCACCTTTATAATCACCCAGTTACGTTGTGACGTTTGGTAGCACACAAAGTGTTCCTCCGGTAAACGGGAGTTGCATAATCTCATAGTCATAGGAACATGTATAAGTCATGAAGAAAGCAATAGCAACATACTAAACGATCGGGTGCTAAGCTAATGGAATGAGTCATTTTAATCACATCATTCTCCTCATGATGTGACCCCATTAATCAAATGACAACACATGTCTATGGTTAGGAAACATAACCATCTTCGATCAACGAGCTAGTCAAGTAGAGGCATACTAGTGACGTTTAGTTTGTCTATGTATTCACACAAGTATTATGTTTCTGGTTAATACAATTCTAGCATGAATAATAAACATTTATCATGAAATAAGGAAATAAATAATAACTTTATTATTTCCTCTAGGGCATATTTCCTTCACGGAAAACAAGGCGGCGATGTCCGGCGACGGCGGCGCGGGGCGGCGCGTTGGTGCTCGGGCGGCTAGGGTTCGGGGCGCAGGTGGCTGGGCCTCGGCTGGTGTCAGGACCCCGACTCAATGCCACATCGATCTAGCATGTAACACCTCATATCACTTTGCGGTCTCACGCACGGTATTCCCACGGGTGTCGCCTTACCTTTGCCCGGGACCGTTTGCGCCTTTTGGCACACGTATATGACAGTGTCGCTAGCATCCATATGATAAGGAGCCCGGGATGACATGGCTAGTCGTAAACCCAAAGCGGCACAGACTTACAGGGACAGGCATCCATGACCCAGCATCGAACGTGTCGGTCATCAGCGAGTGAATCCAGGCTGTAGCACTAGGCTAGCAGGACTCCGGTGAACCGGGCTGTAGCGGGCTAACAGGACTCCGGTATTCACCGCGTGACATTTCCCCGAAGGGACAGACACAGGAACGAAGAAGGACACATGCCGGCCAGCCTAAGTGTTCCGGAGCAGTAGCAAGCTACCATGGCTCGGTGGAAACACTAGGAGACATTTCCCCGTAAGAGAGGCTACTAAAGATAAACAACTAGATGGTCAGATCCCACACATACCAAGCATTTCAATAACATACACACAATATGCTCGATATGTGCAAATACAACATGGCATCACAACATGACTCTATGACTCAAGTAATCTATTCAATAGGCTCCAAGGAGCGAGATATTACAAACATGGGTCTCATGACCCAACATTCAGAGCATACAAATCAAGCACAAGCGGAAGCTATCATGTCTGAGTACAGACATCTATAAATGAAAAAGGCTGAGAAGCCTGACTATCTACCCAAATCCTGCCGAGGCACAAGATCGTAGCTGAGGTAACAAGCTAAACGTCGAAGACCACGCGGAAATACTAGTGAGACTGAAGTCTCTCTGCAAAAACATAAAATAGGCAAACATGAGTACAAATGTACCCAGCAAGACTTACATCAGAACTATCTACATATGCATCATTATCAACAAAGGGATGGTGGGGTTTAACTGCAGCAAGCCAGCTTTGACTCGGTGGCTATCCTGAACTACGACTGCGAGTAACTTTTTTTGAGGTGGCGCACACGAGTCCACATATTCACCATATCAATACACCACTATGGATCCGCTCCCGTCTCCCTACGAGAATGCCATCCATAGCACTCACGCTTATCTTGCGTATTTTAGAGTATCCACTTTCACTTGTCTATGAACTGATATAAGCAACCCAGAAGTCCTTTTCCGCGGACACGGCTATTCGAATAGATTAGGTTAACCCTGCAGGGGTGTACTTCTTCACACACGCTCTCACCACTTACCGCCGTTTACACGACATGTACTCGGCAACCTTCAAGCGGAAGCCCAACGTGGGTGTCGGCCACGACCTACCTAATCACCTAAGTCTCTAGTCCAGGTTTATCGCCTATTCGGGTTCCATCCATGAGGAGATCCGGCCGGAGTTTCGCTCACAGCCCCAAACGATGTGAACAGGGTTCCCGAGACACCAAACGGGCGCCCGGTACACCGTGCCACGTGCCTACTGCATCACAGCCCACCCCTACGGTCAGCGCTGCCCACGGCCTCCAGCATACTACAAACACCAGAAACTACTTGCAACTCCTGGACAGAGGACAAGGGTGATCAAGAAGCCGAGAGGGTCCATTGGTTTCGGGCCCAATGCGTGGTAGTAGCTGAATCATGGATCACAAACACAGAACTCAGTTCCTGAGGACGGCTGCAATGAGACAACCCACCATGTACTCCTACATGGCCTCTCACCGCTACCTTTACCAAATCGTGTTCACACACTTAGCTCACACACAGTAGGACAGGTTCACACGCCTCTGATTCATCCCCGATGAATCAGACCTGACTCAACTCTAAGCAATAGCAGGCATGACAAACAAACATGAATGAGTAGGCACATCAGGGCTCAAACAACTCCTACTCATGCTAGTGGGTTTCATCTATTTACTGTGGCAATGACAGGTCATGCAAAGGACAAAGGGATTCAACTACCGCAGCAAGTAACAGATGAATCGGTGTTGTCCTAATGCAGTAAAAGAGAGCAGGAGCGAGAGAGTAGGATTGTATCGGAATGAACAAGGGGGTTTTGCTTGCCTGGCACTTCTGAAGATAACATTGAGTCTTCATCAGTGTCAACGATCACATCCTCGGTATCACGTCTATCGAGAGGGGACAAATACCGGCAACACAGAAGGAAACACAATCAATGCAATGCACAATATGATGCATGATCATGACAATAGCAAAATGAATGTGTTTTGGGCTAATGCATCTAGTAACAAGTTAAATGAAGTTGGTTTGAATACAAGATTCAAATTCATACTCCATATGTGATTATTTAAATGCCCTTTAAATGATTTGTGCTAAACAGCACCTATAAGTTGTTCTAACATGCATGAAAATGGTACAGATGGATTCCTTGAATTTTTCTGATAATTTTTCATATATAATTTATTTCATTTGGAGTTACGGTTAATTTTCTATGATTTATTGAAGTTTTAGCTATTTTCTGGAATTTTCTGATTATTTAGAATTAAAATAATTCCAGAAAATGAATTATGGCGTCAGCATGACCTCATGCTGACCTCAGCAGGTCAACGGGCGGTCCAGGTCAAACCTGACGTGTGGGGTCCACACGTCAGTGACAGGGGGGGTTAACCGGGGTTAATTTAATTTAATTAAAAGGTTAGGGGGGGTCGGGCCCACTGGTCAGTGTCAGGATTAATTAACAGAGTTGATTAAATTTAAACTAATCCTAAACTAGAATTAGTCAGGGCCGGGCCCACATGTCATTGACCCAGGGGAGGTCAAACCCCCTGGTCAACCGGGGCTAATGCGCCGGCGTTTAGCCGCCGGCGACAGCAAACGCGGCGGAGGGGCTCGGGATCGCCGCTCCGGCGACCATTCGGGCGGCGGAGACCACCCACGCGAAGCCCAGACTCGCGCGCGTCTGGTAGTGCAAGTGGGAGGAGCTAGGGTGGCCGGAGCTGCCGGCGGCGAGCTCTTTTGCGGCTGCCGGAGCTCGGGCAATCTCGGGGTGGCGTTACAGAGCACGGGAGGAGGCGTTGTGGGTGTCTACGGTTTCATGCGATCGTGCTGATCACGATGGTGGGCTCGGGAACGAGCTGCGGTGGCTGTGGCCACGGCCACGCCATGGCCGGCGGCGAGAAGCTCTCGGCCACGGTGGGAGTTGGGGCTAGGGGGCGAGAACGGAGGGGGCGAGCACAGGAGAGGCAGCGGAGGCTCACAGCGGATCCATTCGAGGCGGAGACGAGGCCGGGGATGGTCCGGAGCCGGCGAATCGAACGGCAGCGAGTTCCGGTGGCCGAGGAGGGGAACAGCGTCGTGGGCGGCGATGCAGGGCTCCCGGCGTCACGTGAGTTGGTGGGGACGAAGAGGAAGGCGCGGCGGTTCCTCTGGAAGCATCGCCGAGGCGAGGGGTGGACACTGGCCGCGGTGGAGCTCGTCGGTGCTCTCGGGTGCTCGTGGTCGATCGTGAGAGAGAGAGAGCAGAGGGGATAGGGACGGAGGGAGAGATACGGGAGAGTGAGAGAGTTCGTGGGGCCGCGTGGCGTCTCCAGGGAGTAGTGGAGGCAAGCAGGGAGGCAGGAGGTGGCCGAAGCAGGGAGGAGGTGGCCGGGGCGCGTGGCCGCGCGCGCCGGGCGCGTGCCCGTCCTCCTGGCAGAGGAGGAAGGCGACAGGGGAGGGAGGCGGCGGTGGGCTGGGCCAGCGGGAGGAGCTGGCCAGCTGGGCCGGCTACAGGTAAGTGGCCCAGGTAGTCTCTCTCTCTCTCTTTCTTTTTTTTTAATTCTGTTTTCTATTTTGCAGGTTTGTTTTGAATTTGGTTTTGAAACCAATTCAATTTATTTTGCTTCTGACAATATTTTTAGGAGCTAAAAGAATTAAAACAATGCTCCACAAAAATATTTCAGAATTATTGGACCTATATTTATTTAACAGTAGATATAAGTCCAATTCAAATAGCTATGATTTAAATTCAAAGTCCCAAAAATAAATCCTTAAAAATGTTCAATATTTTGGTTGGGACCAGAACCCTTACCAAAAATTATCAAACATTTAAGAAGAGCCTTTTGGAGCAATGAATGAGATTTCTAGGGTTTTTGCCCCTCTTTTATTTAGGGTTTTGAGGCTTCCAATATTCCTCAATTCAAGTTTGAAAAATATAGACATGATGCACACATGAAGCTAGGCTAGAGCAATGCCAGAAGCTAGGGATGTGACAACTCACCCCCACTAAACAAGAATCTCGTCTCGAGATTCAAGCATAGGGTAGGATGAAGGGGAAACGCAAACTAGTACAATCTTCACGATCCAGGGTGCACTTCAGTTGAACGTTGATTCATTCACCATCATTGTCTTGATGTCTTGTTTTGAGAAATCCTGCCAACATGACATGGAGGGAAGAAGGAGACTCTAGAAGGGTCGATCTTCTTGAAGATCGAACAACTCACGGAATGAGACATAGGACCATCTCTCGGGTTGAGACACGAGATACACATCAAGAGGGGTGGAAAGAAACGGATGACGAAGGTTCACTAGGTGGACAACAATTCCACACTTAAGAAGGTGGTAATCGGTTGTCAACGTAGCGAGGAGTTGAGTTGCCATGATACCACAACGAGACACCTTCGGAACCGTGACTCGTAGATATCTCCCCTTAAGTGGCAAAAGAATTACCTTTGATTCAGAGATCATTGAAACTCTTTATACCAGCTTAAGGCAAATCATAATCGATCATTTAGAGGGGTTCGGTAGAATGGCATACTCAAACTTGGATGATGTGGATTACCTTGTTGAAGACAACGTAATGGATGAATTTTGCTTATCACCGGAAATGGAAGAGACCCATGGTAGAATGGCACATTGGCGGTGCAAGCTGGGAACAAAATGCAAATGCTGGGAATGATTCTGGTAACTGGGGAAGAACCCAACAATAGAGAGTGAATTCACTGTTGGAGTGGTTATAGCATAACCGAGGAAATCTGGGGCAATCCCAGCTAGTGCCGATGATAAGACGTAGCGCTTGTGCGTGCTCTCAAGAACTTGAGCATTTCCACAATCATCAAGGTTTTATCAACAACCGCGTCAAGGGTGCTGACAACACAACATACTACCATGATGAATAGCGATGGACGATGCAGATGCGAAGGAGGATAACACTTTCTCAGATTTCACCTTAGCGAGGCCAAGCAAATAAAATCTGGATGATCGACCGAGAGACATTTAGCACTCCGCTTCTAATGTTCTCCTTGATGTGCTAGTATAACCCATTCATAGATATGGTTTGATATCTAAAACATCAAGTAAAAGGTCGGACTTCGGGAACACAAAAATCCATAGGGGCAACTAGGGAGTAAATCCTACGAAATCCCTAGGGGGGGTGGCCAACTTCCTCAAACAAGATACTATAATAATAGGTCTACCGGATGGGTGTGTTGGCCACGACATCCACCTTACCGGTTATCGAGAGACCAATATTATAGTTCTTAGGGAAATGTTCCAACCATCATATCTGCCTGAGATTCAGCTCTGGTTGGTGTTAGGATATTCCAGGCTCATCGAGTCTTAGGAAGAAAAATGAAAGTTTGCAACACAAATCGACGAGATGACGTTGCGGGATTCTCGGGAGATGAACTACGATAGCAAGCTCCAAAACATGAGCTGGTTCTGCTACAAACATGTGAACACGTTGTCCCAGACAAGCATGACCACGTGGTAGTCTTATAATAAAACACTACCGAGTTCAGGAGGGGGAACCATCAACGAGGGTATCGAAGTTCTTTCATAAGTCCGGATTAGCTCTTATGAAGGAACTCCTTCTCCTTGAACAAATCAATCAGTGGCTTGGTGTGCTAGGGATACATATAGATTGAAGGTTGCAAGTCTTCAAACCACAGCATTCTTCGCACGTGTGCATGACTGATTTGGAATGATTCCAAAGAAAGCAACATTGACTTTCTCGAATCCACGGCGGCAACTTGCATCAGATGCACATGAATTAAAGGAAGTCACTACCTTCATCCAAACATATGCTTCATGAGCTAGCATGAACAAATGCTTTCAAAAGTTTCCAACACTAGCTTAATGTTCAGCAAAATTATGGAGAAGACAAGGATGTTGTCAATGGGCACAACAACAATTCATCTGGGTTTCCTTTTAAAAGGAATTCCATAGTTAAGTGAACAAGTGATAGCATTGGTCAGACCTAAAAGATATAATGGTGTATGCTCGAGGGATCAACCACGAATAAGACAACATTACGAGCATCGTTGGTACTGATTTGATTTGACGATAGCCCACACTCAAATCAAAGGATTGATAAGACAATAGGTCCAGCAACTGATCACAAGGACCAATCGATGAAGATATCATCTTTCTTCAACACACACTACACAAGAATATCCCTTTGGAACGAACTAAGTCAGACAAGCTTTTATCTTCCAACTCTCCAAGTTGTTGTCTAGCTTAACCAACTAGCTCAGGGATATCTAACACCGATTCTTGGAGAGAAGGTGGTTCACAAGAAACCAACTTGATCACGAACTCAACATAGCGGTCAGGTGACAACCCGGTAACACCTCCAAGAAGATATTTGGAAAGTCACGAACCACCGGTATGTTACTAAGCTCGAGAACAATCTTGCTTTTGAGGGCAAGACGATATGATCAAATGAGTGAGGACTTGACAAGATCCTAACTCATCAATCGAAGGGTGCACCGAAATAAGGACTAGGTAGCACGATCAGTCTTAGAAGGATGATTCGAAAACCAACATACTAAGAATGAAATTATTATCCTTTAACTACCAAGCAACAGAGTTGCTAGCAGTATTGATTTCACACATCACAATTCATTTGTCGGTATTCCGGTTGCATCAACACGAGGGCCGAGGAATGAACAGTGATGGCAAGAAGTATCACTGTACCAAGAGTTCATGGGATGGTGTGCAATTCCTATAACAATCTCGATATAAAATATGTAATACTCCAAGGTAGAGCAGAACCAAAAGCTGGATTGGCATTTGATCTGCGGAATACAACTACTTTGACCCAATCCTAGATATGGAAGAGGTACTGGAGTTTGTTTCTCCTAGTCATTCCGGAATAGAATGGCTTGACAGACCACAAGAGTCATAGGCATCGATGAACGAACGCACGCATACTCTTGACTATCAATTGATAGACGAGGGTCAGAATGCAACTAAAGAGAACAACTCAAAGGAACATATAACTTTCTGAGTTGTGGATGCATAGATTAGTATGTCGAACCAAGTTCAACATATTTCTTCCGGATAACCCATGCAGAAAGGTAGAACTGGCAGAGTCACGATTTATGAATGGAGAACTCCTCAAGAGTACTCTAATTGTGATTTTTTTTGATCCAATAAACATCTGCCATAAGTAGTTCATGGTATTTGGAAGAAGAAGATACCACGGACTTCAAGGACTATCGCAAAGGTTACTAATATCCTAAAGGCACTAGCAATTACTATCAACATGAAGTAGGTAGAGTGAATCTCGGGTTCAGAACCCAGGAGTAGAATACCTACTACTAAGTAGCATCACGGGATGCTTCCGAGAATAAAGGCCAGAATCTTCACACTAGGACACAAATCATGGCTAGACCACTAGATGATCCCCTAAGCACTTAGGGTCATAATAATAATTCCAACATATATGTCGAGGCAATAATTACCTCAACACACCGATTAGTGTGGTTAATCTGGCCCATGGGAACATCGGAAACAGAAGGAAGGGATTTGCAAATGCATCGGACTATTTAGAAACCTGGGATGACTCGGACAGCATAACGGCTATAATTGCTCAAAAAGATTTGAGACAATCACAAAAATGGTGGCATAACCACTCAGAAGCACAATATCAAGGTTTCGAGATCAACAATTAACATACGGAAGTAGTAGGAACTGAACTGAGACTTAAATCCAACAATCTTATAAGTCTACTGATTAGTAACACGTGATCCTAATAGAAAGAAGAGATAGCCTAGTTCTTAATCCCCGCAGGAAAGATAAGATGACTCAGATCAGAAGGGCATGAGGTATAAGGAGTAAAAAGAGCCTTACGTTCCATCCCACAATCAATTCCCTTATATAACTAAAGAATTTCTAGACTCAACTTCGACCAGTTTGGCTTGGTAATCCTACAGGCAGTCAAGCTCTGATACCAACGCTGTCAGGACCCCGACTCAATGCCACATCGATCTAGCATGTAACACCTCATATCACTTTGCGGCCTCACGCACGGTATTCCCACGGGTGTCGCCTTACCTTTGCCCGGGACCGTTTGCGCCTTTTGGCACACGTATATGACAGTGTCGCTAGCATCCATATGATAAGGAGCCCGGGCTGACATGGCTAGTCGTAAACCCAAAGCGGCACAGACTTACAGGGACAGGCATCCATGACCCAGCATCGAACGTGTCGGTCATCAGCGAGTGAATCCAGGCTGTAGCACTGGGCTAGCAGGACTCCGGTGAACCGGGCTGTAGCGGGCTAACAGGACTCCGGTATTCACCGCGTGACATTTCCCCGAAGGGACAGACACAGGAACGAAGAAGGACACATGCCGGCCAGCCTAAGTGTTCCGGAGCAGTAGCAAGCTACCATGGCTCGGTGGAAACACTAGGAGACATTTCCCCGTAAGAGAGGCTACTAAAGATAAACAACTAGATGGTCAGATCCCACACATACCAAGCATTTCAATAACATACACACAATATGCTCGATATGTGCAAATACAACATGGCATCACAACATGACTCTATGACTCAAGTAATCTATTCAATAGGCTCCGAGGAGCGAGATATTACAAACATGGGTCTCATGACCCAACATTCAGAGCATACAAATCAAGCACAAGCGGAAGCTATCATGTCTGAGTACAGACATCTATAAATGAAAAAGGCTGAGAAGCCTGACTATCTACCAAATCCTGCCGAGGCACAAGATCGTAGCTGAGGTAACAAGCTAAACGTCGAAGACCACGCGGAAATACTAGTGAGACTGAAGTCTCTCTGCAAAAACATAAAATAGGCAAACGTGAGTACAAATGTACCCAGCAAGACTTACATCAGAACTATCTACATATGCATCATTATCAACAAAGGGATGGTGGGGTTTAACTGCAGCAAGCCAGCTTTGACTCGGTGGCTATCCTGAACTACGACTGCGAGTAACTTTTTGAGGTGGCGCACACGAGTCCACATATTCACCATATCAATACACCACTATGGATCCGCTCCCGTCTCCCTACGAGAACGCCATCCATAGCACTCACGCTTATCTTGCGTATTTTAGAGTATCCACTTTCACTTGTCTATGAACTGATATAAGCAACCCAGAAGTCCTTTTCCGCGGACACGGCTATTCGAATAGATTAGGTTAACCCTGCAGGGGTGTACTTCTTCACACACGCTCTCACCACTTACCGCCGTTTACACGACATGTACTCGGCAACCTTCAAGCGGAAGCCCAACGTGGGTGTCGGCCACGACCTACCTAATCACCTAAGTCTCTAGTCCAGGTTTATCGCCTATTCGGGTTCCATCCATGAGGAGATCCGGCCGGAGTTTCGCTCACAGCCCCAAACGATGTGAACAGGGTTCCCGAGACACCAAACGGGCGCCCGGTACACCGTGCCACGTGCCTACCGCATCACAGCCCACCCCTACGGTCAGCGCTGCCCACGGCCTCCAGCATACTACAAACACCAGAAACTACTTGCAACTCCTGGACAGAGGACAAGGGTGATCAAGAAGCCGAGAGGGTCCATTGGTTTCGGGCCCAATGCGTGGTAGTAGCTGAATCATGGATCACAAACACAGAACTCAGTTCCTGAGGACGGCTGCAATGAGACAACCCACCATGTACTCCTACATGGCCTCTCACCGCTACCTTTACCAAATCGTGTTCACACACTTAGCTCACACACAGTAGGACATGTTCACACGCCTCTGATTCATCCCCGATGAATCAGACCTGACTCAACTCTAAGCAATAGCAGGCATGACAAACAAACATGAATGAGTAGGCACATCAGGGCTCAAACAACTCCTACTCATGCTAGTGGGTTTCATCTATTTACTGTGGCAATGACATGTCATGCAAAGGACAAAGGGGTTCAGCTACCGCAGCAAGTAACAGATGAATCGGTGTTGTCCTAATGCAGTAAAAGAGAGCAGGAGCGAGAGAGTAGGATTGTATCGGAATGAACAAGGGGGTTTTGCTTGCCTGGCACTTCTGAGGATAACATTGAGTCTTCATCAGTGTCAACGATCACATCCTCGGTATCACGTCTATCGAGAGGGGACAAATACCGGCAACACAGAAGGAAACACAATCAATGCAATGCACAATATGATGCATGATCATGACAATAGCAAAATGAATGTGTTTTGGGCTAATGCATCTAGTAACAAGTTAAATGAAGTTGGTTTGAATACAAGATTCAAATTCAAACTCCATATGTGATTATTTAAATGCCATTTAAATGATTTGTGCTAAACAGCACCTATAAGTTGTTCTAACATGCATGAAAATGGTACAGATGGATTCCTTGAATTTTTCTGATAATTTTTCATATATAATTTATTTCATTTGGAGTTACGGTTAATTTTCTATGATTTATTGAAGTTTTAGCTATTTTCTGGAATTTTCTGATTATTTAGAATTAAAATAATTCCAGAAAATGAATTATGGCGTCAGCATGACCTCATGCTGACCTCAGCAGGTCAACGGGCGGTCCAGGTCAAACCTGACGTGTGGGGTCCACACGTCAGTGATAGGGGGGGTTAACCGGGGTTAATTTAATTTAATTAAAAGGTTAGGGGGGGTCGGGCCCACTGGTCAGTGTCAGGATTAATTAACAGAGTTGATTAAATTTAAACTAATCCTAAACTAGAATTAGTCAGGGCCGGGCCCACATGTCATTGACCCAGGGGAGGTCAAACCCCCTGGTCAACCGGGGCTAATGCGCCGGCGTTTAGCCGCCGGCGACAGCAAACGCGGCGGAGGGGCTCGGGATCGCCGCTCCGGCGACCATTCGGGCGGCGGAGACCACCCACGCGAAGCCCAGACTCGCGCGCGTCTCGTAGTGCAAGTGGGAGGAGCTGGGGTGGCCGGAGCTGCCGGTGGCGAGCTCTTTTGCGGCTGCCGGAGCTCGGGCAATCTCGGGGTGGCGTTACAGAGCACGGGAGGAGGCGTTGTGGGTGTCTACGGTGTCATGCGATCGTGCTGATCACGATGGTGGGCTCGGGAACGAGCTGCGGTGGCTGTGGCCACGGCCACGCCATGGCCGGCGGCGAGAAGCTCTCGGCCGCGGTGGGAGTTGGGGCTAGGGGGCGAGAACGGAGGGGGCGAGCACAGGAGAGGCAGCGGAGGCTCACAGCGGATCCATTCGAGGCGGAGACGAGGCCGGGGATGGTCTGGAGCCGGCGAATCGAACGGCGGCGAGTTCCGGTGGCCGACGAGGGGAACGGCGTCGTGGGCGGCGATGCAGGGCTCCCGGCGTCACGTGAGTTGGTGGGGACGAAGAGGAAGGCGCGGCGGTTCCTCTGGAAGCATCGCCGAGGCGAGGGGTGGACACTGGCCGCGGTGGAGCTCGTCGGTGCTCTCGGGTGCTCGTGGTCGATCGTGAGAGAGAGAGAGCAGAGGGGATAGGGACGGAGGGAGAGATACGGGAGAGTGAGAGAGTTCGTGGGGCCGCGTGGCGTCTCCAGGGAGTAGTGGAGGCAAGCAGGGAGGCAGGAGGTGGCCGAAGCAGGGAGGAGGTGGCCGGGGCGCGTGGCCGCGCGCGCCGGGCGCGTGCCCGTCCTCCTGGCAGAGGAGGAAGGCGACAGGGGAGGGAGGCGGCGGTGGGCTGGGCCAGCGGGAGGAGCTGGCCAGCTGGGCCGGCTACAGGTAAGTGGCCCAGGTAGTCTCTCTCTCTCTCTCTCTCTTTTTTTAATTCTGTTTTCTATTTTGCAGGTTTGTTTTGAATTTGGTTTTGAAACCAATTCAATTTATTTTGCTTCTGACAATATTTTTAGGAGCTAAAAGAATTAAAACAATGCTCCACAAAAATATTTCAGAATTATTGGACCTATATTTATTTAACAGTAGATATAAGTCCAATTCAAATAGCTATGATTTAAATTCAAAGTCCCAAAAATAAATCCTTAAAAATGTTCAATATTTTGGTTGGGACCAGAACCCTTACCAAAAATTATCAAACATTTAAGAAGAGCCTTTTGGAGCAATGAATGAGATTTCTAGGGTTTTTGCCCCTCTTTTATTTAGGGTTTTGAGGCTTCCAATATTCCTCAATTCAAGTTTCAAAAATATAGACATGATGCACACATGAAGCTAGGCTAGAGCAATGCCAGAAGCTAGGGATGTGACAGCTGGCTCCCCCCCGGCTTATAAAGCCTAGTGGGCCGAGAGTCCGGGTCGGACACGGCCCCTAGGTCGGTTCGTTTTTTTAAATTATTCCACTCGAAAGAAAATTAAATATAAATACTAAACGGACTCCAAAAATTCCAAAATAAATTTTCACGGGCTTCTAAAATCAAGCCGCACAAGGTGAACATTTATTTGGGACCTAAATGCAATTTTGAAAAACGCACATTTTCCTAAATTCAAATAAAACACCAAAAAACTCCGAAATAAAATCTTATTTGATTTTATTATTAAATCCTCAATATTTCTTTATTTTGGGAAAGTCATTTTATTCCCTCTCTCATATTTTTTGTAGTAGAAATAATTGATGATAAAATAAATAAAATCAAATGATCCTATTCTCAAAATTTGAGAAAACTCAAATATGAAAATAACAAAATCCCCAACTCTCTCCGTGGGTCATTGAGTTGCGTAGAATTTCTAGGGTCAACCAAAATGCAAAAACAAAATATGATATGCAATGATGATCTAATGTATAACATTCCAAATTGAAAATTTGGGATGTTACAGCGCGACTTCTGGGGTACTGTTTGGCGGTAGAGCTAGGTCATACCCATCGCGACAATGGGACGCGCCCGGCTGTGGCTTGAATCCGTCGAAGACCAGGTCCCCACGGATGTTGGCCATGTAATTCAAACTTCCAAATCTAACCTGATGGCCAGGGGCGTAGCTTTCAACCTGCTCCAGATGGCCAAGCGAATTAGCCCGTAGTGCAAAGCTGCCGAATATGAAGATCTGTCCAGGGAGAAAAGTTTCACCCTGGACCGCATCGTTATCGATGATAGTAGGAGCCATCAAGCCTAACGGTGACGACACAGAGGAACTCTCAATGAAAGCACCAATGTTGGTGTCAAAACCGACGGATCTCGGGTAGGGGGTCCCGAACTGTGCGTCTAGGCCGGATGGTAACAGGAGGCAAGGGACACGAAGTTTTACCCAGGTTCAGGCCCTCTTGATGGAGGTAAAACCCTACGTCCTGCTTGATTAATATTGAAGATATGGGTGTTACAAGAGTAGATCTACCACGAGATCAGAGAGGCTAAACCCTAGAAGCTAGCCTATGGTATGATTGTATGTTGTGATTGTTGTCCTATGGACTAAAAACCCTTCGGTTTATATAGACACCGGAGAGGGTTAGGGTTACACAAGGTCGGTTACAAAGGAGGAGATATCCATATACGTATTGCCTAGCTTGCCTTCCACGCCAAGTAGTCCCATCCGGACATGAGACGAAGTCTTCAATCTTGTATGTTCATAGTCTAACAGTGCGGCCAATGGAGATAGTCCGGCTGTCCGGAGACCCCCTAATCCAGGACTCCCACAATCGGGATACTTACCGGTGATGACCGTAGTTTGAGGATTTCATGTATTCACTATGTGTTAATGCTTTGGTCCGGTACTCTATTAAAAGGACTCCTTAATATCCCTTAGTTTCCGCTAGGACCCCGCTGCCACGGGAGGGTAGGACAAAAGATGTCATGCAAGTTCTTTTCCATAAGCACGTATGACTATATTCAAAATACATACCTACATTACATTGATGAATTGGGGCTAGTTCTGTGTCACCCTAGGTTATGACTGTTACATGATGAACCGCATCCGGCATAATTCTCCATCACCGATCCATTGCCTACGAGCTTTCCACATACTGTTCTTCGCTTATTTACTTTTCCGTTTCTATTTCTATCATCATTACAAAACACCAAAAACAATACTTTTGCTACCGTTACCTTTTGCTACCGCTACCACTACTATCATATTACTTTGCTACTAAACACTTTGTTGCAGATATTAAGTTTCCAGGTGTGGTTGAATTGACAACTCGACTGCTAATACTTGAGTATATTCTTTGGCTCCCCTTGTGTCGAATCAATAAATTTGGGTTGAATACTCTACCCTAGAAAACTGTTGCGATCCCCAATTCTTGTGGGTTATCACAGACCCATTGACTAAGGCTCTCTCACGAGCAAAACATGATCAACACCAAGACTCCAGGGGTGTTAGAATCATTACTGTGTAATCTAGATTATTGACTCTAGTGCAAGTGGGAGACTGAAGGAAATATGCACTAGAGGCAGTAATAAAGTTGTTATTTATATTTCCTTATATCATGATAAATGTTTATTATTCATGCTAGAATTGTATTAACCGGAAACTTAGTACATGTGTGAATACATAGACAAACAGAGTGTCACTAGTTTGCCTCTACTTGACTAGCTCGTTGAATCAATGATGGTTATGTTTCCTAACCATAGACATAGGTTGTTATTTTATTAACGGGATCACATCATTAGCGAATGATGTGATTGACTTGACCCATCCGTTAGCTTAGCACGATGATCGTTTAGTTTGTTGATATTTCTTTCTTGATGACTTATACATGTTCCTATGACTATGAGATTATGCAACTACCGAGTACCGGAGGAACACTTTGTGTTCTACCAAATGTCACAATGTAACTGGGTGATTATAAAGGTGCTCTACAGGTGTCTCCGATGGTGCTTGTTTAGTTGGCATAGATCGAGATTAGGATTTGTCACTCTGATTGTCGCAGAGGTATCTCTGGGCCCTCTCGGTAATGCACATCACTATAAGCCTTGCAAGCATTGTGACTAATGAGTTAGTTGCGGAATGATCCATTACGGATCGTGTAAAGAGACTTTCTGGTAACGAGATTGAACTAGGTATGAGGATACCGACAATCGAATCTCGGGCAAGTAACATACCGATGACAAAGGGAACAACGTATGTTGTTGTGCGGTTTGACCGATAAAGATCTTAGTAGAATATGTAAGAGCCGATATGAGCATCCAGGTTCCGCTATTGGTTATTTACCGGAGACGAGTCTCGGTCATGTCTACATAGTTCTCGAACATGTAGGGTCCGCACGCTTAAAGTTCGGTGACGATCGGTAATATGAGTTTATGTGTTTTGATGTACTAAAGGTAGTTCAGAGTCCCGAATATGATCAAGGACATGACGAGGAGTCTCGAAATGGTCGAGACATAAAGATCTATATATTGGATGACTATGTTTGCACTTCGGAAGGGTTCCGGGAAAGTTCGGACAAATACCGGAGTACCGGGGGGTTACCGGAACCCCCCGGGGAGTGTAATGGGCCTATTGGGCCTTAGTGGAGAAGAGGAGGGGCAGCCAGGGCAGACCGCGCGCCCCTCTCCCTCTAGTCCGAATTGGACAAGGAGGGGGGCGCCCTCCTTTCCTTCCCCCTCTCTCCTCCTTCCCTCTCTCCTACTCCTACTCTTGGAAGGGTTGGAGTCCTACTCTCGGTGGGAGTAGGACTCCCCTTGGGGCGTGCCTAGGAGGGCCGGCCTCTCCCCCTCCTCAACTCCTTTATATACGGGGGCAGGGGGCACCCCAATACACACAAGTTTGATCAGTTGATCTTTTAGCCGTGTGCGGTGCCCCCCTCCACCATAATCCACCTCGGTTGTATCGTAGTGGTGCTTAGGCGAAGCCCTGCGTCGGTAGCATCATCATCACCGTCATCACGCCGTCATGCTGACGGAACTCTCCCTCGAAGCTCTGCTAGATCGGAGTTCGTGGGACGTAACCGAGCTGAACGTGTGCTGAACTCGGAGGTCCCATATGTTCGGTACTTTGATCGGTTGGATCGTGAAGACGTACGACTACATCAACCGCGTTCTCATAACGCTTCCGTTTACGGTCTACGAGGGTACGTGGACGACACTCTCCCCTCTCATTGCTATGCATCACCATGATCTTGCGTGTGCGTAGGAATTTTTTGAAATTACTGTGTTCCCCTATATATATCACATCATGTCTTGACCATATCACATCACAACATGCCCTACAAAAACAAGTTAGACATCCTCTACTTTGTTGTTGCAAATTTTACGTGGATGCTATGGGCTTCTAGCAATAACTGTTCTTACCTACACATCAAAACCACAATGGTGATTTATCAAGTTTGCTGTTTTAACCTTCAACAAGGACCGGCCGCAGTCAAATTCGATTCAACTAAAGTTGGAGAAACAGACACCCGCCAGCCACCTTTATGCAAAACTGGTTGCATGTCTGTTGGTGGAACCGGTCTCATGAACGCGGCCATGTGAGGTTGGTCCGGGCTGCTTCATCCAACAATGCCATCGAATCAAAATAGTACATTGGTGGTAAGTAGTATGATGATCACCTCCCACGACTCTTGTGTTCTACTCGTGCATATCATCTACGCATAGACCTGGCTCGGATGTCACTGTTGGGAAACGTTACATGCAATTTGAAAAAAATCCTACGCTCATGCAAGATCTATCTAGGAGATGCATAGCTACGAGAGGGGGAGAGTGTGTCCACGTACCCTTGTAGACCGAAAGCGGAAGCATTTGACAACGCGGTTGATGTAGTCGAACTTCTCGTTCCGACTGATCAAGCACCAAACGTACGACACCTCCGAGTTCTGCACACGTTCATCTCGATGATGTCCCTCGAACTCTTGATCCAACAAAGTGTCGAGGAATAGTTCTGTGAACACGACGGCATGGTGTCGGTGATGGTGAAGTGATCCGCGCAGGGCTTCACCTAAGCACTACGAAGATATGACAGGAGGCGTAAACTATGGAGGGGGGCGCTGCACATGGCTAACAATTGTTGGTGTGTGTTCCTGGCACCCCCTCCCCACGTATATATAGGTGGGTGGAGGAAGGGGACTGCCTTGGGGCACTAGTCCAATTCGCCCCCCTTTCCTTTTACTGGAGGGGAGAAAAAGGGAAGAGAGGGGGAGGAAGGAAAGGGGGGGGGCGAACCCCCTCCTCCCTATCCTATTCGGCATCCTTCCTTAGGGGGGTGCACCACCCCTTGTGGGCTGGTGTGCTCCCCTCTTATGGCCCATAAGGCCCATTAATCCCCCGGAGGGTTCCGATAACCCCCCGGTACTCCGATATGTACCTGGTACACCCCGAAACACTTCCGGTGTCCGAATATCATCGTCCTATATATGAATCTTTACCTCTCCACCAATTTGAGACTCCTCGTCATATCCGTAATCTCATCCGGGACTTCGAACAACATTCGGTCACCAAATCACATAACTCATATAATACAAAATCGTCATCAAACGTTAAGTGTGCGGACCCTACGGGTTCGAGAACTATGTAGACATGACCAAGACACCTCTCCGGTCAATAACCAATAGCGGAACCTGGATGCTCATATTTTCTCCTACATATTCTACAAAGATCTTTATCAGTCGTACCGTAATGACAACGTACGTTATTCCCTTTGTCATCGGTATGTTACTTTACCCGAGATTCGATCGTTGGTATCTTGATACCTAGTTCAATCTCATTACCATTAAGTCTCTTTACTCATTCCGTAATACATCATCCCACAACTAACTCATTCGTCACATTGCTTGCAAGGCTTCTTATGATGTGTATTATCGAGAGGGCCCAGAGATACCTCTCCGATACTCAGAGTGACAAATCCTAATCTCGATCTATGCCAACCCAACAAACACCTTCAGAGATACCTGTAGAGCATATTTATAATCAACCGGTTACGTTGTGATGTTTGATAGCACACAAGGTATTCCTCTGGTGTCCGGGAGTTGCATAATCTCATAGTCAAAGGAATATGTATATGACATGAAGAAAGCAATAGCAATAAAACTGAACGATAAATATGCTAAGCTAACGGATGGGTCATGTCCATGACATCATTCTCCTAATGATGTGATTCTATTATCAAATGACAACTCATGTCCATGGAAACCTTAACCATCTTTGATCAACGAGCTAGTCAAGTAGAGGCTCCCTAGGGACACCGTGCTTTGTCTATGTATTCACACATGTATCAAGGTTCCCACTCAATACAATTCTAGCATGAATAATAATCATTTATCATGAATAAGGAAATATAAAATAACAACTTTATTATTGCCTCTAGGGCATATTTCCTTCAGTTAGCACCTTTCGGATCGATAAAACCTTCTGGTTGCATTATATACAACTCTTCTTTAAGAAATCCATTAAGGAATGCAGTTTTGACGTTGATAACCCACAAGTATAGGGGATCGCAACAGTTTTCGAGGGTAGAGTATTCAACCAAAATTTATTGATTCGACACAAGGGGATCCAAAGAATATTCTCAAGTATTAGCAGCTGAGTTGTCAATTCAATCACACCTGGAAACTTAATATCTGCAGCAAGGTATTTAGTAGCAAAGTAATATGATAGTAATGGTAACAGTGGCAAAAGTAACGGTAGTAGTTTTGGTTTTATAGTGATTGTAACAGTAGCAGCAGAAAAGTAAATAAGCGAAGAACAATATGTGAAAAGCTCGTAGGAAATGGATCGGTGATGGATAATAATGTCGGGTGCGATTCCTCATGCAATGGTTATAACATAGGGTGACACAGAACTAGCTCCAGTTCATCAATGTAATGTAGGCATGTATTCTGAATATAGTCATACGTGCTTATGGAAAAGAACTTGCATGGCATCTTTTGTCCTACCCTCTCATGGCAGCGGGGTCCTATTGGAAACTAAGGGATATTAAGGCCTTCTTTTAATAGAGTATCGGACCAAAGCATTAACGGATAGTGAATACATGAACCCCTCAAACTACGGTCATCATCGGTAAGTATCCCGATTATTGTCACTTCGGGGTTAACGGATCATAACACATAATAGGTGACTATAAGCTTGCAAGATAGGACCAAGAACTCACATATATTCATGAAAACATAATAGGTTCAGATCTGAAATCATGGCACTCGGGCCCTAGTGAAAAGCATTAAGCATTGCAAAGTCATAGCAACATCAATCTGAGAACATAGTGGATACTAGGGATCAAACCCTAACAAAACTAACTCGATTACATGATAAATCTCATCCAACCCATCACCGTCCAGCAAGCCTACGATGGAATTACACACGCACGACGGTGAGCATCATGAAATTGGTGATGGAGGAAGGTTGATGATGACCATGGCGACGGATTCCCCTCTCCGGAGCCCCGAACGGACTCTAGATCAGCCCTCCCGAGAGAGATTAGGGCTTGGTGGCGGCTCCATATCGTAAAACGCGATGAATCCTTCTCTCTGATTTTTTTCTCCCCGAACGTGAATATATGGAGTTCGAGTTGAGGTCGGTGGAGCGTCAGGGGGCCCACGAGGCAGGGGACGCGCCCAGGGGGTAGGCGCGCCCCCACCCTCATGGACAGGGTGTGGGCCCCCTGGCCTTGATTCTGTCGCTAGTATTTTTTATATATTCCAAAAATATTCTCCTTTGATTTTCAGGTCATTCCAAGAAATTTTATTTCTGCACAAAAATAACACCATGGCAATTCTACTGAAAACAGTGTCAGTCCGGGTTAGTTCCATTCAAATCATGCAAGTTAGAGTCCGAAACAAGGGCAAAAGTGTTTGGAAAAGTAGATACGTTGGAGATGTATCAACTCCCCCAAGCTTAAACCTTTGCTTGTCCTCAAGCAATTCAGTTGACAAACTGAAAGTGATAAAGAAAAACTTTTACAAACTCGGTTTGCTCTTGTTGTTGTAAATATGTAAAGCCAGCATTCAAGTTTTCAGCAAAGATTATGAACTAACCATATTCAAAATAACATTTAGTTTCATGTTTACTCATATCAATGGCATAATCAACTAGCGAGCAATAATAATAAATCTCGGATGACAACACTTTCTCAAAACAATCATAATATGATATTGTAAGTGCATCTAGTGCCACCCCTAGTTGGTTTTGGAGTATTGACGACAAACCTGGTTGAGGGACTAATGTGTTTGTGAGAATTGCAGGATAACACAGGTAGAAGTCCCTCATTGATTCGGTTTTCCTACCGGAGATGACCCCTAAAAATGTATGAAGACATTGAAGACAAAGGTGGTATGTGAAGACATTCACATTGAAGACTATGACAAGAGAAAACATCGCGTGAAGACTATGGAGCGTGAAGACTTAGTTGTTTCGTTGTTCTTTTTCTTCTTTGTTGAGTCATAGGAACCACCGTACTATTAAGTGGGGTCCAAGTAAACCAGTCAGAATGACTAAAGTGATGCTTAACCAAAATCCTATGTCTTCGAGCGAAGACAATGAGAGCAAATCTTATCCAGAGTTGGATTAGTCAGCTTTTCTTGTAGCCCAAGTAAAGTTGCCGTGTGTGTTTGAAATCTGACCGTTGGAGCACGTGTCAGTTCCTTAGTGACCCAGGGTCATTTAGGACAAATCAGGTCGGGTTGCCTAGTGGCTATAAATAGCCCACCCCTTACACCATAAATTGGTTGGCTGCTCAAAGTTAGTGCACGGCTTTTGTCGTTTGAGAGCAACCCACCTCAAAGCCTTTGAGAGAGAAATCCTTGCGAGGATAAATCCCTAAACACCCAGAGCCAAAGAGTGTTAGGCATCACTTAAGTCTTCCTGTCTGTGTGATCTGAAGACTTATTACACTTGAGGACTGTGAATCCTCCAGCCGGTTAGGCGTCGCGTTCTGAGCATCCAAGAGTCATTGTGGATCGCCGGTGAACGAAGTTTGTGAAGGTTTGGAAGTCTACCTTGAAGACTTACCAGAGTGATTGGGCGAGGACTGGGTGTCCTTAGCTCAAGGGGAATAAGGTGAAGACACGGTCTTCTGAGTTAAATCTCAGCCTCCCTAACCAGATGTACAGTTGTCACAGCAACTAGAGCTGGTCCAACAAATCATTGTCTTCCACGAGCTACTGGTTCTATCCTTCCCATCTATTTGTTTGCAGTTGGTCCTTGTGAAGTCATTGCCTGTCTGCATTATCTTCTGTCTTCACTGAGCGACTGCTTGTTCTGATTGGCTTCATACTATCTTCCATCCTGATCCATACTGCCTAGTTGCTATTAGTCTTTGTGCTTTCACTTCATTGAATACTTGACTATGGCTTGCCTAGTGTAGTCTACCTTCCGCTGTATGCTAATAGGTTTATTTCTATCGGTTGTCTTCGAAACTTCCATGTTTTGAAGACTTTCATAAAAATCGACTATTCACCCCCCCTCTAGTCGATCACTAGCACTTTTAGATATAGCAAGATGGTTTCTTGCTAGCCCTTTCTGAGACCGCAAAACATAAATGCAGAGCACCCCTGAAGATCAAGGGCTGACTGGAAATTGTAATTCATGGTAAAAGAGATCCAGTCACAGTCATACTCAATGTAAACTAATAATAATACATGCAAATGACAGCGGTGCTGTCCAACTGGTGCCTTTTAATAAGAGGGTCATGACTCAACATAAAAGTAAATAGATAAGCCCTTCTCAGAGGGAAGCAGGGATTTGTAGAGGTGCTAGAGCTCGATTTTGAAATAGAGATGAATAATATTTTGAGTAGTATACTTTCATTGTCAACATAACAACCGAGAGATCTCGATATCTTCCATGCTACACACATTATAGGCGGTTCCCAAGCAGAATGGTAAAGTTTATACTCCCCCACCACCAACAAGCATCAATCCATGGCTTGCCCGAAACAACGGGTGCCTCCAACTAACAACAATCACAGGGGAGTTTTGTTTGCAGTTATTTTGATTTGATTTGAGCATGGGACTGGGCATCCCGGTGACCGGCCATTTTCTCGTGAGTGAGGAGCGGAGTCCACTCCTCTTGAGAATAACCCGCCTAGCATGGAAGATACAGACAACCCTAGTTTGATACATGAGCTATTCGATCATACAAAACAGAATTTTTATTTGAAGGTTTAGAGTTTGGCATATACAAATTTACTTGGAATGGCAGGTAGATACCGCATATAGGAAGGTATGGTGGACTCATATGGAATAACTTTTGGGGTTTATGGAAGTGGATGCACAAGCAATATTTCCGCTTAGTACAAGTGAAGGCTAGAAAGAGACTGGGAAGCGACCAGCTAGCGAGCGACAACAGTCATGAAAATGCATTAAAATTAATCAACACTGAATGCAAGCATGAGTAGGATATAATTCACCATGAACATAAATATCGTGGAGGCTATGTTGATTTTGTTTCAACTACATGCGTGAACATGTGCCAAGTCAAGCCGCTCGAATCGTTCAAAGGAGGATACCACCCTATCATACCACATCACAACCATTTTAATAGCATGTTGGCACGCAAGGTAAACCATTATAAACTCCTAGCTAATTAAGCATGGCATGAGCAACTATAATCTCTAATTGTCATTGCGAACATGTTTCATTCATAATAGGCTGAATCAGGAACGATGAACTAATCATATTTACAAAACCAAGATAGGTCGAGCTCATACTAGCTTTTCTCATCTCAATCAGTTCATCATATATCGTCATTATTGCCTTTCACTTGCACGACCGAACGGTGTGGATAATAATAATAATAGTGCACGTGCATTGGACTAAGCTGGAATCTGCAAGCATTCAGTTCAAGGGAGAAGACAAGGTAATATGGGCTCTTTGTTAGATCAACAATAATGCATATGAGAGCCACTCAACATTTTCATCAAGGTATTCTCCTCTCGACCCCCAAAGAAAAGAAAAGAAACAAAACTATTTACACGGGAAAGCTCCCAACAAGAAAAATAAGAACGAGAAATCTTTTTGGGTTTTCTTTTTAATTACTACTACTACAGGCATGTAAATTAACTAGCTAAAAGCTACAACTATTTTTTGGGTTTTTCTTAAGGTTTTTCAAACACACAAGAAGAAAGCTTAAAAAGAAAATAAACTAGCATGGATGATACAGTGAAAAAGTATGAGCACCGACAATTGGAATGAGTGTGTGAACATGAATGTAATGTCGGTGATAAATACGTACTCCCCCAAGCTTAGGCTTTTTGCCTAAGTTGGTCTATGCCCATGGATCAAAGTTGCCCTCTCCGGTGTACTGAGGAGGGTCTTCGGGGTGCCACCAGTTGGCGATCTCCTCCAGATCCCACTAATAAAAAGACTGATGGTGAGCATCAGATAGTGGCTCCGGCTCTGGAGCTGATGTCATGCTCTGGTATGCCTGAACGGCCTCCGGCAAAATAAGGTACGTGCCTGAAAATATGCCAAACAGAGAGGGAGCAGGCAAGGTAATAGTCTCAACGTGTTTCTTATCAAACATCAGTCTATAGTAAAGCATCTTCTTCTTGTTCTTAACAATAAAATCATGTGCTAGGATGCTCTTATAATCTAGAAAAATATGAGGTAGCAACTTTTCCTCTTTCTCATAATGCCTAATAGGTATGTTAAAGTGTGCAACAAGGCGCGAAGATGCCTCCTAAGACGGGACCCTTTGTACGGTTCAGATTTAACCTTTTAGCAACAATAGCGCCTAAACTAAAAGTAGTATCACGAAACAAAGCATGGCACAAAATAACAATATCAGGGGCACTAAGATTTTGACAGTTCCCGCGACCAATTAAGCATCTACTAGCAAATATTGCAAAGTATCATAGAACATGAAAGTGTATGCTAGTGATTCTTGCATCGGAAACTTTCCTCGTTTCCCCTACAACAATCATATCAATAAATCCCTCCACATCATTACGATGTGGTTCCTCTATGATGCATCAAAGGGTATCCTACACACCCGGCATATTGGTGAGAAAGAGATACTGTTCGCGCTGGTCATGGAGGAAGTCGATGAGGCCTGCATTCTCAGACAAATAATAAAAGTCTTCATAAATCCCGGCTTCTTTCAAGAACTCATCACAAGGCCATTCACATGGCCGAACCTCCGCAGCACGAGGAAGATTATACTTGGGCTTCTTATTTTCTTAACTTTGCTTATCCTTAGAGCTTCGGCTCGATGAGCCCCTCAAGAATCTCTTCATCTTTTTCTGAAAATTTCTGAAATTTTTAGCAACTTAAAATAAAAGTGAACCAAACTCAACAAAATTGATACAAACTACTCCTACAAGTGCCTAGAGGCTATATCATGCATGGAACTTTGAGTAAGGAGATCGAAAATGGCAGCAAGATGAGCAAGAACTCGGGTTTGAGCTGGTGGATGATTTTTTCTAGAGCAAGACGAAGTGTGTGGGTGCAAGGATAAGTGGAGGGGACCCATGTGGGGTCCACAAGGCAGGGGGCGCACCCAGGGGGTAGGGAGCGCCCTCCACCCTCGTGGGCACACGGTGGGTCCCCTGATGTGTTCTCAGTGCCAATAATTCTTAAATATTCTGGAAAAAATCATATTTCATTTTCAGGGCATTTGGAGAACTTTTATTTTTGGGGTATTTTTATTTGCAAGGATAATTCAGAAAACAGATAGAAAATACTATTTTTACTTTATTTAATAAAAATAACAGAAAGTAAAAGGATGGTACATAAAGTTGTGCTTTCTACTTCATCCATCTCATGCTCATCAATAGGAATTCACTAACAAGGTTGATCAAGTCTTGTTAACAAACTCATTCCGAATCGCATGAAACCAGAGATACCTCAACTGGGATATGCACATCCCCAACAATAAGAATATCATATTTCTTCTTGACAGTAGGAAGAGGAAATTCAAAATCTCCAATAGTGATAGTTGAAAATTTTCAAACAAAATTGATACTATGTACTTGAGGTTGTTTCCTCGGAAAGTGTATCGTACGCTCATTACCATTAACAAGAAAAGTGACATTGCCTTTGTTGCAATCAATAACAGCCCTGCAGTATTCAAAAAGGGTCTACCAAGGATAATCGACATACTATCGTCCTCGGGAATATCAAGAATAACAAAGTCCGTTAAAATAGTAACGTTTGCAACCACAACAGGCACATCCTCGCAAATTGTTGACACCAGATTTTGGCATGGTCACAAATCCGGGTTCGTATGCAAAAGTTAGAGGCAACACTTCGCGGGCCGGCCCTGAGTGAGAAAGTATTCGGCCTTTGCCGGCTGAATGAAAACTTGCCGGGGTAAAACCTTGCCGATGTGAGGGCTTTCCGGCGTGGAAAGCTTGCCGGTGGAGAAGCTTGCCGGTGTGAAATCTTGCCGAGGGAGAAACCTTGCTGAGGAGGAACTCTTGCCAGGGTAGAAACCTTGCCGAGGAGGAACTCTTGCTGGGGTAGAAACCTTGCCGAGCTAGGGAGGAATCCTTGCCGGTGTAAAAACCTTGCCGGGGTGAAACCTTGTCGGTGCGGAAAGCTTACCCGGGTGGAGGGCCTGCCGGGGTGGAGGTTGTGATAGTCAAGCCGACGAGAAGTTGAAGATGGGCTCAGAAGCTAATTCAGATGATCTTGGATGGAGAAATGTCCTACACGGAAGTTGTGCGTCTCGTCGAAACGGTCGATTTTGATATACAAATCGTCCCAATCCGAGTTTGTATGCAAAAGTTAGAGCTATCGGAGTGCAGCCCTGTCACGAGGCGAGATGTGGCGCGCCCCACCAGACATAGGTCTGATGGGTAGCGCAAGCGAACAGGTGTTCTGCGTGGCCGTTTTGGCCCAGAAGATGGCATCAAATCGAAAAACGTTCAACATGAAAGTTGTTCGTCTCGTCGAAACGGTCAAGATTTCTTTTGGGCTCGTTTCCATCCGAGGTTGTTTGTTATCATGAAAAGGACCCTCAAAGTACAGCCAGTTTAAACCAAGCAGTTTTGGAAAGTTCGGATAAAATCGGTCCGAATTTGACTAGGGTTTTGAACGTGAATTGATGTAATTTTCTTGTAAGGAAAGGCTAGATAAATCCTTTGCTTGTACGGGAAGTCCAGCCGCCTCTTATATATGTTGGGGGTGACGGCCGATTGAAACACACAATCGAACAAATCAATATACTACTTTTTCATCTACGTTTGATCTCTCCACCGTTTTTCTCTCTCGTTCTTCGCTGTTCTTCGTGTTTGAGAGCTGTGAATTCCGAGGCTCTAGGGGCGAGCGAATCGACCTAGGGCTGCCCATAGCCGCCGCACTCCCTGACGGGGTCCCTCCCGGGGGTGTGGGGTTTTCGGGTCTGCAAAAGCGCCCGTCGACTGTCTTGCGTATCGCACTGTCGGTCGGGTCTCCTTCGACATGAGCTGCGGTGCATCACCCCTGGCGTCGAGGGTACACGTGATGTGTTCATGTGTCAACACACTTTTTGGCGACTCCGCTGGGGACGAAGATCAATCGTCATCATCCACCATGTCTGATATTCCCAAGCCATCTGAGGTAGACACCGATAACATCATTAAGCCCAGTCTTGATGAGATATCGGCCGATCATCGCCAAGTTTATGAGGAGTACAAGAAGGCGCGCGAGAAGTACTTGCATGAGTTCCTTGTAAAATTCAAGAAGGATCGCCAAGGCAACATCACTCCGATTGAAGAAATCAAGTTCCCTCCTCTTCAAGCCGAGCAGATTAAACCCTCTGTAAGTACTGCCTTTTCTCCTGAGCAGTGGGCTGAGATTGAAAGTCGTATTGCTGATGGTAACAATCTAGTCTACCATACTTCCATACAAAATACTAATGCTCAGAAAAATACATCTCAATCGTCTAGTGGTAATGATGGTGTAGCTGCTAGTGTGCAAAACCCTAATCTGGCTTTACCTATTGCATCGGCGCCTCTCGTACCGATGGCTTATTATCCTACCCAAACAAATCAGATTGTGGCTGCACCCATTAGTCCTATCATGAGCATGCCAGGTTCGGTGGCAACGCCGAACCAAACCCTACCTACAGCTACAACCACTCGACCACTACCAAATTATGGGTCGACATACATGCCACAATTCTTACCTACAGCTAGTAACCCTACTCCTCCTATGCCACTGCCACAAGCTGCATCGTCCACTATGGATGATGGTCTAGCTAATCTTAGAGAGGAGATGGCTAAGATGCTTCGAGAGAATTTTGGAGTTGAGTTACCTCGGAATCGGATTTACCAAAAGCCGTACCCCGAGTACTTTGATGCCATCCAGTGCCCTCCAGGATATAAAATTCCAGATTTTGTTAAGTTTAATGGAGAAGGCACAAAAACCACATGGGAGCATGTTAGTCAGTATTTAGCACAATTGGGTGAGGCAGGCTCATTGAATGAATTGAAAGTGCGTTTATTTCCTTTATCATTAACTGGTACCGCATTTTCATGGTTTTCTTCTTTACCACATGGTTCCATTCGGGTTTGGTCGCAGCTAGAGTAGAAGTTTCATGATCACTTTTATAGCGGCGACAATGAACTCAAGTTGTCACATCTAACATCGGTTAAACAGAAGCATGATGAATCGGTCTCCGATTACGTCAAGAGATTCAGAGAAACAAAAAACCGGTGTTTTAGTTTGGTGATAACCGAGAGGGACTTGGCAGACCTAGTGCTGAGTGGTTTGAGAACTCCCATTAGAGAAAAGCTAGAAGGCTACGAGTTCTTAAATATCAACCAAGTTTTACAAAGGGCTTTGGCTCAGGAAAGTCGAAGCAAAGACCTCAGAGAAGTGCATAGATACAAAGCCGATCGTCCAAAGATGAATATGGTGGAATATGATAGTGATCACTCGGACGATGAGGGTGATGTTTTTTCTACTGAATTTGTTTGGCCATCTAAGGCCAAACCCTTTACTTGCAATGATCTGAAACCGATTCATAAGAATCGTGATGAAGAGATGAAGTTTACTTTTAACATTGCTAAGTGTGATAAAATACTTGATGCTTTGCTACATGCTAAGATTATTAGAATATCTCATACTTTACCGCCGTTTGAAGAGCTGAAACAGCGCGCTTATTGCAAATATCATAATTCTTTTTCTCATGCTACTAACGATTGCAATGTTTTTCGACGGCAGATACAATCGGCCATTAATGACGGACGATTGAACTTTTCTGAGATGCAAGTTGATAAACAGCCTTTTCCAATGAATACCATGGATTTGGAGGGAAAGAAGCTACTCATTCGGCCTGAGGTTGCCGAATCTGCTAATAAAGATAATGTCATTGTTGGTGAGCCCAGGAAAGACAAGGAGGGCGACAAGGTCTTGGGGAGACAGGTTGTGCTTGACAAGCAACCCTGTGGCAAGGAGACAATCAAAATCACCATCAAGAATCCTACACTCGGGGGGCAACCGCAAGCGCAAGAAAATACTCGTGTTAAATTTGTCAAGCCCAAAAGTCCAGAAGTTGGCAAGTGGAAGACGAATGAAGCTAAAGTGCAGCGCAAGAAAATCAAGCCAACTTTTGATATGTTGCTGTCCAAGTATGCCAATCATGCAGCCGGTTCTAGCTCTGACCGGTCACCAAATTTGAAGCGCTCAAGATCACCTCATCGGGAAGAATTCCAGCATCATGCAAGGCCATATGGGTCGTGGGCGCCGGGACCATGGGTACCGCCTCTCCCCTATGTACCATATTACATGGGAGACTTCAATGGAGGATGGTGGCAGCCCCCAATGGCCCCTTATGCTTTTCATCCGGGTTGGGCAGAACAAAGGAGGCCCGTTCATGAGAGACTTTCTTATCCCACACGAGGCCGTTTGAACAATAGTGTCAATCGGCCAGTGCAAGATAATCAAAAAAGGGTCGGCAAGCAAGAATGGCGTGTTAAGTCGGCAAGTGCTATAACGGTCGAGTCAAGCAAAGGCAAGGAAAAAACGATGCCGACTCACTCATCTTGGGCACCGAAACATTCACCATACAACAGCCGATTATGCATAGCAATCCGACTGAGCTGATACTTGCTATCGCGTCAAAGCACTCGGCTAATGACCTTGAAGGAAATACCAGCCAAGTAAAGATGAGAGATCCTAAATACACTCAGCCAAAGTGGTGTCCTCCAGGGCTGACAAAAACACAAAAGAGGAAATTACAGAGGTTAAGGAGTCAAGAGATGATAGAACAAGAAGCCGAGAAGCAAAGGGATAAGTTGTTCAATGACACTCGGCCCATGGTGCCTACAAAACAAGTGTGGAGGCCTAAGAAAATACAAGATGCAGTTGCCTCTACACCTATCACAGCAGCACCTGCGCCACCAAAGGAGGATGATGCGACAGCTATTACATCGTCTGCGACACTTCTTACTTCTTCTTCACTTGGACAAATTTCAGAATCGGTGGATGCACTTGAAGAAGAGGATGATATGTTGGACTATGAGTCTACGCCGGTTCATGAAGGTATGGATATCAATATGGTATATTACTTACCTGCTGAGTTTCATGCTGTCAATGAGGAAGGCGAGGTGGCTCAGCTAGATTTTGGCCCTAAAAATGCAATATCTGAGAAGCCAAAAGACCCAGTAACGCATCTGAAACCGTTGTATCTCAGAGGTCATATCAATGGATCACCGCTCACTCGGATGCTTGTTGATGGTGGTGCTGTGGTGAATCTTATGCCGTATTCAGTATTCAAAAAATTGGGGCTGCGTGATGAAGAGTTGATAAAGACCAACATGGTGCTCAATGGATTTGAAGGCAAAGAGAAAACTGAAGCCAAAGGTGTGATGTATGTGGAGCTCACGATGGGAAGTAAAACTTTGGCTACTGCATTCTTTATCGCTGAGGTGCAAGGTAACTACAATGTCATACTAGGACATGATTGGGTTCATGCAAACCAGTGCGTGCCATCCACTATGCACCAATTTTTGATCCAGTGGGTTGATGATGAAGTGGAAGTCATTCATGCGGATAACTCGGCCTGTGTTGCTTTGGCCGAGGCATCGGTGGATTGGCAACACCCAAATGCTGCTTGCTTGACAGGACGTGACTTGTCAGAATTCGATTTTCTCAGCGCAACCAAGAATGGTTTTGTGCCCGTCTCTCTAAAGCCGACTGAATGCAATCGGCTCCAAGGTATGATATGTTTAAATGGATCCTAACTCAGAGTGATTACAAAAGCGACTTGTAGAATATCGGTCCAATGAGAACGATATGTATGAGTCCATAGAAGAGTTAGATGATATGGATAAATTAGGACAAGGTTTTACATCGGCCGATCCATTAGAAGAGATAGATATAGGAGATGGTTCAACTCCTAGGCCGACATTTGTAAATGCAAATTTAAGAGCCGATCATAAAGCTAAGTTGATCGAGTTGTTGAAAGAATATGTCTGTTGCTTTGCGTGGGAATATCATGAGATGCCAGGTTTAAGCCGAGAGCTAGTGGAGCATCGGTTACCTATAAAGGCTGGTTTTAGACCATATAAACAATCGCCAGAAAGTTTAATCCAAAAACATATGACCGGATCAAGGAAGAGATCGGTCGTTTGCTTAAAGATAATTTTATTAGACCTTGCAGGTATGCCGAGTGGATTTCTAACATTGTCCCAGTGGAAAAGAAAGGATCCGACAAATTGAGGGTGTGCATTGACTTCAGAAATCTGAATAGGGCTACACCCAAAGATGAGTATCCCATGCCGATAGCCCATGCTTATTAATGATGCTTCTGGACATAAAGTTATTAGCTTTCTAGATGGTAATGCCGGATACAATCAAATTTTTATGGCCGAAGAGGACATGTCCAAGACAGCTTTTCGTTGCCCTGGTTTTCTTGGTTTGTTCGAGTGGACAGTGATGACATTCGGATTAAAAACTACTGGCGCCACATATCAAAGGGCTATGAATTTGATTTTTCATTATTTACTCGGTGTCATACTTGAAGTCTATATTGATGATATTGTTGTCAAATCGGATGCTTTTGAATCTCACTTGGCCGATTTGCGTTTAGCTTTTGAAAGAATGAAAAACTATGGACTAAAGATGAATCCTTTGAAGTGTGCATTCGGTGTGTCAGCTGGTAAGTTTTTGGGCTTCATTATCCATGAAGATGGCATAGAGATTGATCCCAAAAAGATAGAGGCCATACAGAAAGTGGAAGCTCCAACATGAAAGAGAGATATGCAAAAGTTCCTTGGCAAGGTCAATTACTTGAGGAGGTTCATAGCTAATCTGTCAGGGAAGGTTGATGCGTTTACTCCTATCCTTCGGTTAAAGAATGATGTTGATTTCACTTGGGGGGCAAAACAGCAAGAAGCATTTGATATGATCAAGAATTATTTGTGCACTCCTCCGGTGATGAAAGCACCCAAGCATAGGGAACCCTTCAGGCTTTACATTGCAGCAGAGGAAGGAGTTATTGGTGCTGTTTTGACTCAAGAAACCGAAAGAAAAGAGCATGCTATTACATATTTGAGTAGGCACTTATTGGACGCCGAGACAAGGTATACATTTATTGAAAAATTATGTCTATGCTTATATTATGCTTGCACAAAATTGAGACATTATTTAGTGCCGAGTGCTTGCGTAGTAGCTTGTCAGACCGATGTCATTAAATACATGTTGCATACGCCAATTCTTAGCGGTAGAATTGGCAAGTGGGCTTATGCTTTGATCGAATATGATTTGGCGTATGAATCTCTAAAATCCATGAAAGGCCAAATTGTTGCTAATTTCATTGTTGAACATCGGATTAATGACAAGCATGATATTGATATGAACCTTGTTTCAGTAGTACCATGGAGATTATACTTTGATGGTTCAGTTTGTAGCAATGGCCAAGGTGTTGGTATTGTTTATATATCTCCTCATGGTGCTGTTTTTGAAGCCTCGTGCCGCCTAGAATATTTTTGCACAAACAATCAAGCCGAATATGAAGCATTGTTATTCGGCCTAGAGATGTTACTTGCTATAGGCGTTACACATATTGAGGCTTACGGTGATTCGTTACTAGTAGTGCAGCAAGTATCCAAAGTCTTTCAGTGTTTGGACGAATCACTTAATGTTTATCTTGATAAATGTCTAGATATAATTTCTACATTGGATTGTTTTAGCATTACTCATATATCTAGGCATGACAATTGGAGAGCAGATGAGTTGGCACAGCAAGCATCCATCTATCATGTTGATCATGGCATGTTTCATATTTCTCAAAGACCGATGTCTTGTCTTGTCAATATAGGAGAGGCCGAACCAGAACCCACTGATTCGGCCCTTAACAAAAAATCTAGTGCAGGTGACAATACCGACTGGAGGAAGCCCATTGTTGATTACTTGTGCAATCCGAGTGAAAGGGTGGACAGGTCTGTTCGGCGTATGGCTTTCAAGTATACAGTGAGAGATGACGGTCTTTATCGCCAAACAGTCGATGATGTTCTTCTAAAGTGCTTGGACGAGGACCAGGCAAGAGTTTCTATGGGAGAGGTACATGAAGGCATTTGTGGCACTCGTCAGTCGGCTCCCAAGATGAAATGGTTATTGCAACGTGTTGGGTTTCATTGGCCGACTATGATTAATGATTGCTTCAGGTATTATAAGGGGTGTGAAGCTTGTCAAAAATTTGGTAATATTCAATTGGCTCCTGCTGCTATGTTACATCCTATTATCAAGCCGTGGCCTTTCAGAGATTGGGGTTTAGACTTCATTGGACAAATCCATCCATCTTCCTCAAAAGGGCATCGGTTCGTATTAGTGGCAACTGATTATTTCACTAAATGGTCTGAAGCAGTACCTCTCAAGAACATGACACATACGAAGGTAATTCGATTCATAACTGAGCACATTATTCATAGATTCGGTATTCCTCAAACGTTAACTACAGATCAAGGTTCATCTTTTATGTCACACCAAGTCAGAGAGTTTGCCGAATCTTATAATATAAAGTTGCTCAATTCCTCTCCGTATTATGCCCAAGATAATGGACAAGCCGAGTCTAGCAATAAAATTTTAATCAAGTTCATCAAGAAGAAGATTGAGGATAATCCGAGGAGATGGCATGAGTTGTTGCCTGGAGCTTTGTGGGCACATAGAATTTCAAGGCATGGTGCTACAAAGGTGACTCCATATGAGCTAGTATATGGTCAAGAGGCGGTTTTACCGGTGGAAGCAAATTTGAATGCTTTGAGAATAGCCAAACAAAATGATTTATCGGTAGTAGACTTTTATAACTTAATGATGGACAATATTGATGAGGTTGCCGATAAATGTTTGGCTGCTTTGAAGGGCATAGAGAAGGACAAGTTGAGGGTAGCAAGGGCTTACAATAAGAAAGTTAAGTTGAAGAATTTTCAAGTTGGCGATCTCGTCTAGAAAGTAATTCTCCCGATTGGTTCAAGAGACAGAAAATTCGGGAAGTGGTCTCCAAGTTGGGAAGGTCCTTTTAGAATTGCAAGAATAGTTCCCGGAAACTCTTATTTGGTGGAATCCGTACGAGGGGCAGTGTTACCTCGAGCTCTCAATGGCAAGTACTTGAAGAAATACCACCCAAGTGTGTGGCAAGAAGCCTAAGTGGGCAATGGCCGATATATGACTATCGCCCTTAGCACAAACATGGCCGATACCTGATTATCGTCCTGAGGAAAATAAATGGCCGATGGAGTGTTGACATCGTCCTTAGAACAAACACAATACAAGTTATTTTTCGGCACACAAGCTTTGCCGAAAAACAGGGGGGCATGTGTTGACACCAGATTTTGGCATGGTCACGAATCCGGGTTTGTATGCAAAAGTTAGAGGCAACACTTCGCGGGCCGGCCCTGAGTGAGAAAGTATTCGGCCTTTGCCGGCTGAATGAAACCTTGCTGGGGTAAAATCTCGCCGGCGTGGAAAGCTTGCCGGCGAAGAAGCTTGCCAGCGTGGAAAGCTTGCCGGCGGAGAAGCTTGCCGGTGTGAAATCTTGCCGAGGGAGAAACCTTGCCGAGGAGGAACTCTTGCCGGGGTAGAAACCTTGCCGAGGAGGAACTCTTGCCGGGGTAGAAACCTTGCCGAGCTAGGGATGAACCCTTGCCGGTGTAAAAACCTTGCCGGGGTGAAACCTTGTCCGTGCGGAAAGCTTACCCGGGTGGAAGGCCTGCCGGGGTGGAGGTTGTGATAGTCAAGCCGACGAGAAGTTGAAGATGGGCTCAGAAGCTAATTCAGATGATCTTGGATGGAGAAATGTCCTACACGGAAGTTGTGCGTCTCGTCGAAATGGTCGATTTTGATATAAAAATCGTCCCAATCCGAGTTTGTATGCAAAAGTTAGAGCTATCGGAGTGCAGCCCTGTCACGAGGCAAGATGTGGCGCGCCCCACCAGACATAGGTCTGATGGGTAGCGCAAGCGAACAGGTGTTCTGCGTGGCCGTTTTGGCCCAGAAGATGGCCTCAAATCGAAAAACGTTCAACATGAAAGTTGTTCGTCTCGTCGAAACATTCAAGATTTCTTCTGGGCTCGTTTCAATCCGAGGTTGTTTGTTATCATGAAAAGGACCCTCAAAGTACAGCCAGTTTAAACCAAGCAGTTTTGGAAAGTTCGGATAAAATCAGTCCGAATTTGACTAGGGTTTTGAACGTGAATTGATGTAATTTTCTTGTAAGGAAAGGCTAGATAAATCCTTTGCTTGTACGGGAAGTCCAGCCGCCTCTTATATATGTTGGGGGTGACGGTCGATTGAAACACACAATCGAACAAATCAATATACTAGTTTTTCATCTACGTTTTATCTCTCCACCGTTTTTCTCTCTCGTTCTTCGCTGTTCTTCGTGTTTGAGAGCTGCGAATTCCGAGGCTCTAGGGACGAGCGAATCGACCTAGGGCAGCCCATAGCCACCGCACTCCCTGACGGGGTCCCTCCCGGGGGTGTGGGGTTTTCGGGTCTGCAAAAGCGCCCATCGACTGTCTTGCGTATCACGCTGTCGGTCGGGTCTCCTTCGACATGAGCTGCGGTGCATCACCCCGGCGTCGAGGGTACACGTGACGTGTTCGTGTGTCAACACAAATACCGACAGGTATAGCAGTTGATTTATCAACCATTTGCAAAGATATTTCAGTAGGTGTCAACTTATTTAAATCAAGTCTACGATATAAAGAGAGATGCATAACACTAACACCGGCTCCAAGATCACATAAAGCAGTTTTAACAAAGTTTCTTTCAATGGAGCATGGCATAGTTGGTACTCCTGGATCTTTGGTATTCCACCCTTAAAAGTGTAATTAGCAAGCATGGTGGAAATTCCAGCTTCCGATATCTTTCTTTTATTAGTAACAATATCCTTCATGTACTTAGCATAAGGGTTCATTTTAAGCATATCAGTCAAACGCATACGCAAAAAGATAGGTCTAATCATTTCAGCAAAGCGCTCAAAATCCTCATCATCCTTTTTCTTGGATGGTTTATGAGGAAAAGGCATGGGTTTCTGAACCCATGGTTCTCTTTCCTTACCGTGCTTCCCAGCAACAAAGTCTCTCTTATCATAAGTTGATTATTTCATTGTGGGTTATGAAGATCAACAGCAGGTTCAATCTAAACATCATTATCATTGCTAGGTTGAGCATCAACATGAACATCATCATTAACATTATCACTAGGTTCATGTTCATTACCAGATTGTGTTTCAGCATCAGAAATAGAAATATCATTGGGATTCTCAGGTGTGTCAACAATAGGTTCACTAGGAGCATGCAAAGTCCTATCGTTTTTCTTCTTCTTAGAAGAACTAGGTGCATCAATATTAGTTCTCTGAGAATCTTGCTCAATTCTCTTAGGGTGGCCCTCAGGATACAAAGGTTCCTGAGTCATTTTACCCCCTCTTGCCATAACTCTAACAACATTATCATTTTTCTTGGTATTTAATTCATTGAGGAAATCATTCTGAGCCTTAAGTACTTGTTCTACTTGAGTGGTAACCATAGAAGCATGTTTACTAATAAGTCCAAGTTCACCTTTAACTCTAGACATATAATCACTCAAGTGTTCAAGCATACCAGCATTACATTTCAATTGTCTACCAACATAAGCATTGAAGTTTTCTTGTTTAACAATAAAATTATCAAACTCATCTAAGCATTGGCTAGCAGACTTATAACGAGGAATATCACCTTCATTAAATCTTTAGAGAGAATTTACCTTTAATACATGTATCGGGTTATCAAGACCATGTATTTCTTCAATAGGTGGTAAATTCTTAACATCTTCAGCTTTAATACCTTTTTCTTTCATAGATTTCTTTTCCTCTTGCATATCTTCAGGACTGAGAAATAGAATACCCCTTTTCTTTGGAGTTATCTTAGGAGTTGGTTCAGGAAGTGTCCAATCATTTTCATTACTCAACATATTATTCAATAGCAATTCAGCTTGATCAACAGTTCTTTCCCTGAAAACACAACCAACACAACTATACAGGTAGTCTCTGGAAGCATCGGTTAGTCCATTATAAAAGATATCAAGTATTTCATTTTTCTTTAGAGTCTGATCAGGCAAAGCATTAAGTAATTGGAGAAGCCTTCCCCAAGCTTGTGGGAGACCCTCTTCTTTAATTTGCACAAAATTATATATGCCCTTAAGGCAACCTGTTTCTTATGAGCGGGGAAATATTTAGCAGAGAAGTAATAAATCATATGCTGGGGACTACGCACACAACCAGGACCAAGAGAATTAAACCATGTTGTAGCATCACCCTTTAATGAGAACGGAAATAACTTAAGGATAAAGTAATAGCGAGTTTTCTCATCATTAGTGAAGAGGGTGGCTATATCATTTAATTTAGTAAGATGTGCCACAACAGTTTCAGATTCATAGCCATAAAAAGGATTAGATTCAACCAAAGTAATTTACTCAGGATCGACAAAGAAATCATAATCCTTATCAGTAATAAAGATAGGTGAAGTAGCAAAAGCAGGGTCATATTTCATTCTAGCATTCAAGGATTTTTCTTTAAGCTTAGCTAATAATTTCTTAAGATCAGATCTATCATTGCAAGCTAAGAAGTCTCTAGCAGATTCTTCATCGATAACACAACCCTTAGGCACAATAGGCAATTCATATCTAGGGGGAGAAACTTCATCATCACTTTCATCAATATTATCAGTTTCAATAATTTCATTCTCTCTAACCCTAGCAACTTGTTCATCAAGAAATTCACCTAGTGGCACAGTATTATCAAGCATAGAAGTAGTTTCATCATAAGTATCATGCAAAGCAGAAGTGGCATCATCAATAACATGCGACATATCAGAATGAATAGCAGGTGTAGGTGTCGCAAGTTTACTCAAAACGGAAGGTGGATCAAGTGTAGAGTTAGATGGAAGTTCCTTACCTCCCCTCGTAGTTGAGGGAAAAATCTTGGTTCTTTGATCTTTCAAGTTCTTCATAGTGACCAGCAAGTATAGGGGATCTCAATAGTTTTCGAGGTTAGAGTATTCAACCCAAATTTATTGATTCGACACAAGGGGAGCCAAAGAATATTCTCAAGTATTAGTAGCTGAGTTATCAATTCAACCACACCTGGAAACTTGATATCTGCAGCAAGGTATTTAGTAGCAAAGTAATATGATAGTAATGGTAACAGTGGCAAAAGTAACGGTAGTAGTTTTGGTTTTATAGGGATTGTAACAGTAGTAGCAGAAAAGTAAATAAGCGAAGAACAATATGTGAAAAGCTCATAGGCAATGGATCGGTGATGGATAATAATGTCGGATGTGATTCCTCATGCTATGGTTATAACATAGGGTGACACAGAACTAGCTCCAGTTCATCAATGTAATGTAGGCATGTATTCCGAATATAGTCATACATGCTTATGGAAAAGAACTTGCATGACATCTTTTGTCCTACCCTCCCGTGGCAGCGGGGTCTTATTGGAAACTAAGGGATATTAAGGCCTCCTTTTAATAGAGTACCAGACCAAAGCATTAACACATAGTGAATACATGAAATCCTCAAACTACGATCATCACCGGTAAGTATCCCGATTATTGTCACTTCGGGGTTAATGGATCATAACACATAATAGGTGACTATAAACTTGCAAGGTAGGATGATGAACTCACATGTATTCATGAAAACATAATAGGTTCAGATCTGAAATCATGGCATTCGGGCCCTAGTGACAAGCATTAAGCATAGCAAAGTCATACCAACATCAATCCCAGAACATAGTGGATACTAGGGATCAAACCCTAACAAAACTAACTCAATTACATGATAAATCTCATCCAACCCATCACCGTCCAGCAAGCCTACAATGGAATTACTCATGCACGGCGGTGAGCATCATGAAATTGGCGATGGAGGAAGGTTTATGATGATGATGGCGACGGATTCCCCTCTCGAGAGCCCCGAACGGACTCCAGATCGGCCCTCCCGAGAGAGATTAGGGCTTGGCGGCGGCTCTGTATCGTATAACACGAATCCTTCTCTCTGGGTTTTTTTCTCCCCAAACACGAATATATAGAGTTGGAGTTGAGGTCGGAGGAGCACCGGGGGGCCCACGAGGCAGGGGCGCGCCCAGGGGGTAGGAGCACCCCCACCCTCGTGGACAGGGTGTGGGCCCCTTGGCCTTGATTCTTTCGCTAGTATTTTTATTTATTCCGAAAATAATCTCCGTTGATATTCAGGTCATTCCAAGTACTTTTATTTCTGCAGAAAAATAACGCCATGGAAATTCTGCTGAAAACAGCGTTAGTTCCATTCAAATCATGCAAGTTAGAGTCCAAAACAAGGGCAAAAGTGTTTGGAAAAGTAGATACGTTGGAGATGTATCAGACGTCCATTTGCCAGATTTCATAATCATAAAATGCGACAATTGCTAACATGATTCAGACATACTTAAGCATCGCTACGGGTGAGAAAGTCTCATCATAGTCAACTCCTTGAACTTGTCGAAAACCTTTCGTGACAAGTCGAGCTTTGTAGGCAGTAACATTGCCATCAGCGTCAGTCTTCTTCTTGAAGATCCATTTATTCTCTATGGCTCGCCGATTATCGGGCAAGTCCTCCAAAGTCCACACTTTGTTCTCATACATGGATCCTATCTCAAATTTCATGGCCTCAAGCCATTTATCAGAATCTGGGCTCATCATAGCTTCTTCATAGTTCATAGGCGCCATGGTCTAGTAACATGACTTCCAGAATAGGATTACCATACCACTCTGGTGAGGATCGTGTTCTGGTTGACCTACGAGGTTTAGTAGTAACTTGATCTGGAGCTTCATGGTCACCATCATTAGCTTCCTCTCTAGTTGGTGCAGGCATCATGGGAACGATTTTCTATGATGAGCTACTTTACCATTCTAGAGAAGGTACAATTACCTCGTCAAATTCTACTTTCCTCCCACTCACTTCTTTCGAGAGAAACTCCTCTAGAAATGTTCCATTCTTGGCAACAAACATCTTGCCTTCAGATCTATGGTAGAAGGTGTGCCTGTCGGTGTCAAAACCAGTGGATCTCGGGTAGGGGGTCCCGAACTATGCATCTGAGGTTGATGGTAACAGGGGACAGGGAACACAATGTTTACCCAGGTTCGGGCCCTCTCGATGGAGGTAAAACCCTACGTCCTGCTAGATTAATATTGATGAGTATGGGGGTTACAAGAGTTGATCTACCACGAGATCATAATGGCAAAACCCTAGAAGTCTGGCCTATATGATTATGATTGTTCTGTTCTCCTCTAAGGATCTAGCCCTCCGGTTTATATAGACACCGGTGGGATCTAGGGTTACATAAAGTCAGTTACAGTGAAAGGAATCCTCATATTTGGTCGCCAAGCTTGCCTTCCACGCCAAGGAGAGTCCCATCTGGACACAGGTAGAGTCTTTGGTCTTTGTATCTTCAGAGCCCATCAGTCTGGCCCATGGCTAATAGGCCGGACACCCGAGGGAGGACCCCTTAGTCTAGGACTCCCTCAGTAGCCCCTGAATCAGGCTTCAATGACGAGGTGTCCGGCATGCAGATTGTCTTCGGCATTGCAAGGCGGGTTCCCTTCTCCAAAATAGTCTTCGGACGCAAAGAATGTATCCGGATATGTAACCCAAGTACCACACACAACTGCAGAGAGTATAATATTTCACGAGTCAAATCCGCTGACAACTTTTTGTAATGTGATATCACATCCCTGCCCGATTATTATTTCGAACCATTTTTCGGCCTGCCGCTTCGTATTTCGAGATGTGGTTTTATTAGCACATCTTGTCAAAGCAGAGATCGTGTCCCCTTATTGTGGGATCCTCATCAATACGGGTATGGGTAATCCAACCGTGCTGCCTGCACGGCCCCTATGGAATAGGCGAGTTTCATGACGAGTGGGGAGGCGTTCGATATTCACCGTCTTTATAAGGAGATAAGGATTCCCTTTCTTCACCCACGCCTTCTCTCTTTCTTTGCCCTTCCATTCTCGAGCTCCAGCGCCCAAGTCCTCATCTTTTCCACCTCAAGGAAGCACTCAACCATGTCCGGATCTAGAGGGAAAGGCAAGTGGATGGCCTCCTCCTTTAAGGAGAAGGACATCACCAAGCTTCGGGAGGCCGGGTATCTAGCGAAAGAAATTGTCCACCGGCTTCCAGCCCAGGGGCAAATCGTCCCCACCCCGAAGCCTAATGAGAGGGCAGTGTTCATCCCCCACTTCGTTCATGGGTTAGGGTTTCCTCTCCACCCTTTCGTCCGTGAACTTATGTTCTGTTATGGGCTAGATTTCCATGATCTAGCCCCGAACTCTTTCCTCAACATCTGGGCATTCATTGTCGTGTGTGAGGCCTTCCTCCGCATCCAACCCCACTTCGGACTGTGGCTCAAGATCTTCAACGTGAAGCCGAAGGTGGTGGATGGCCAGCACGTGGAGTGCGGAGGTGCCATGGTGAGCAAGCTGCCATCACGTGGTCCAAAGGTACTTTTGTGGAGACCGTCAAGGAGTGGCAGAAACTCTGGTTCTATATCACAGAGCCCCGCGATGACACCTGGGCCGCGTCTCCCGAATTCAAGTCCGGAGCTCTAGTGTGGCTCACCTCTTGGATAGAGAAGGGCCCAAATTGGTCTTCGTCGGACTAACTGATAGCGCTGTAGACGCGCATCCAAAGCATGGTGGATAAAAACATCAAGCTCGTTGACGTGATCCAGGTGATGCTAGTTCACCAGATCCTCCCATGCCAAAGCCGAACTTGCCCTTTATGGGAATTCGATCCGAAGAAGCACCAAACCTTGGAAAGGCTCTTCAGAACCACTCACGAAGAAGCCTGGAAGTTGCTCTTTAAGGGCAATGAGATGCCACCGGCCATAGACTCGGATCGCGGGCACGATCTCATCCATCCTACCAGTGAGGTAAGTCTTTCATGTCTCAAGGAGTATCCTCTACTTGCTTGTTCAAGGAGGATATCTAAACTTTACTATTTTCTATTTTTTCAGGTATGGACAGAGAAAGTGGAGCAGATTCAATGTTCGGCTCCACTGCCCGAGGAACTAGTCATTCCGATCCTGGTGAAGATGCTGGTCCCGGCGACCTATCAGATGCCGGAGAAGAAGGCCAAGGGGGTCCGGAGTGGCCCCCACCGCAAGGGAGCTTCGGACGTGTCGTCCGAAGACAAGACTCACTCCTCCGCCGCCGAAGACGAGGAGGAGGAGGAGGAAGAAAGTAACTCTCCCCCTGATGGGAGGAGGAAGAAGAGGGCGGCCTCCGCAAATCTGGAGGTGGGGGCGCACAAGAGGGGGAAGGGCCCCCTCGCGGATAACTCTGCATGGGACGTTGACAGTAGCCCAGAGCGACGCCCCCAAAATAAGCCCCTGGCCGCATAGTATGTACTAGAAACCCACATACATCCATGTACCCGGCCTCCCTTCTTCATGGTATTAACATGTTTAATCATGCTATTGCAGTCCGGCTCATGATAGCTCCCTGCGATCCTCATCCGGAGGTTCGCTGGATTCGAAGGCAATGGCCAGCGAGTCTCCGCCGGTCGCTCACTCTCCCAAGGCTAAGGGCAACGTCGAGGCGCTATCCCGAAGGACCTTCCCAAGACAAGGGGAAGTTCAGGAGGCCGTCAGGGAGGCGGCGGAGGGCGAAACCTCGGTCGTCGAACACCTCGGGGACCAGATCCCCATGGAGACTGGCGATGGGGACTGTGTTCAGTTCAGCCCCCAGCCGGATACGGTTTCGGATACCTATACGGCTCCAGAATCCGGCGTGCATCCTCCTTCGAGAGAAGGCGGTGTGCCTATCCCGCCGGTGACCTCTGTCCAACCAGAGGCACCGGATAATCTGCTGGAAGCGCTACGAGGCGCTTCCATTGTATATGAACACCGTATCCTTATGGGTATGGTGATTGAGAGGGTTCAGTCCGTCAAGAGCGGACTAGCCGAAGCCTACAGCAGCCTGCTGACAGGTTTTAAGGTAAGCGACGTAAAAGAGAAAATCCCAATATAGACATTGTAGCCCCTGAGACACTGTCCAGTGTTCGGAAAGAAAAGCCGGACAGAGGATCAAGTAATTTTCACAGGAAACTAACTAAATATGTCTTATGAACACATGCGTCACTGCTGGCCGCCACCTCTCATGCCACTGAGGTCTCTGGACTAAAGCAGAGTCTGGACCGAGCCGAAGAAGAGCTTTGCCTTGTGAAAAGGTAGCTGGAGGCCAAGCAAGGTATGTGGAGACTTTCTATATGTCCAGAAAGAATAAACGATGTATATTGATTGCAGTGCCGTGATATTTGTAGGAGTGGCGACTGAGGTTGAAGCCCTCGGGAAAGCGCTGGCCGAAGCCGAGGAGAGGGCGGCGAAGGATCAAGTCACCCGTAAAAAGCATGAGGCCAGGTTTAGGGAGGTCCAGTAGGAGCTCCAGGACGCTTCGAAGAAATACGAGTCCTTGGAGCGTCAGCATGCAGATCAAGAATCTGAACTTGAGAAGGCCCGCCAAAGCGCACAGGAGGCCCGCCCAAGGCGCCCTCCAGGAAATCCAGGAGGCCCGAAAGATCGCGGCGGGTAAGGATTTTATTATACAAAGCAAGTATGTGAAGGAGAGGTATCTCTTTCTCACCCGGATTTGGAGTTCTCCAGGGGCGTTTGCGGATCTGCCGCGCAGCTTTTCTGACACTGCTGAATTCTTCCGAGCCGGAGAGGGGACCTCGACGGAGAAGCTGTTCTGGTCGCAATAACTTGCGCCAGAACATCTGATGCCCTTGAGCGACCAGCTAAAACAGCTGGTCAAGCTGCATAGGGTGGACGAACTGGCCATGAAGGACTTGATAGTCCGGCTGTGGCCAGCCGAAGTTATCCCCAGTAGCTACTTCGGTCTCGTGAAGCGGCCGGTCGATGCCTGCCCTCGGCTTGACACCATCAAGCGGTCGGTTTGTATCGAAGGTGCGCGGATGGCATTCGCCCGTGTCAAGATGCAGTGGGCGAAGATGAATGCTGCCATAGTCGCGACCGAAGGACCGCCCGTGGGCAAGGAGTACCACACGCCCGAGCGATATTTTAGTGAAGTCCTTGAGGGATCCCGCATTGTGGCAGAGCAGTGTACGAAGGATATAATCTTCAAAAGAATATTGTCTCGCCCTGTAACAAGTTCGGCTATGTAATATAATGTTTGTTTAATATTTTACCTCCTGTGCGGCCGTGTTTATGAAATTTTGAGAGTTGGCCAGTCGTTGGCTTCAGCCCCCACGTAGGTAGTACGGGGGTGTTCAGGATGGAATCTAAACACTCTTGATCCAATTTGTTTGGTCCTTGAAGGATGTGTTTAGCGCAACGAACCAGGCAATCGGACTATATGGCTTTATCACCCTCACTTAGCCAGAGGAGTTCTATAATGAAAATTTAGGAGCAGCCCCTAGTATCCGAACTAGGGTACTATAAACACATGCTCGGGTAAAAGGCCGATTCATCGCATAATGCGGAAAAAATCACTAAAGATTTGAAACCTCCGAAGAGCTGTCCGGCTCTCGCCGCATCATGACAGTCAGTTTTCGGCTTTCTCTACTGAGGTGCTCATCCGGATAAGCCAGGACACAATCGCAGTAGTTCTCCCTTTACTACCCTAGCCGATATAGCAGAATGTAAGGTAGTAAGCACAGGAGCCGGGCAACCCAACTATTGACCAAAGACATGATTCGGAGCCGATGCATATAATGCTAAATTCGGGGTCTGAACTATACTGTAAAAGTTTTCGGACTTGTTGCCATAGTGTGGGGCGCAATAAAGCCCCTGGCAGATTATGGTGTACCAAGGTGTACGGAAGCAAATTAAAATAGCAAAAAATAAAAAAAATGGAAGAAGAAGGTGCCACGTATGTTGGGCCGCAAACATGGCTATTTGACATGCCAAGATCAAGGAGGAGCTGCGTACGGGTCTTGAAAACAGGTAGAGTGATCGCCAAGAGGGACATCTAAAGATTCCTCCGCACGTCTGTGCTACTTGCCACCTTGGTGTGTTCGTTCTTCGAAAGGATCGATTATGAGGCCGGCAAGAGGTACCTGCGAAAAGGAAACCTGAGGAGGGAAAAAAGAAAAAGTGAAAGTATGCGTGTCTAGTGGAGGTCGAGCCTTATTGTGGATCACAATCTAGTTATGCCTCTGTCTGTGCCCACGGTATTTTGAGTGCGTAGTTATGTACGCATGGCACGAGCGCCGTCACTTTGTGTGGTCTGGGACGGAGGCTGAATTGCTAGTTGAGCTCTTGACAAGCTGGGCTATCCTGATGCATGGTAGTCCGGACTCGTTTGACAATTTCTGGGAGTATGGCTGCTGAATTAAGGTTCTGTTTGCGGAGGGCGCTCTGTACTTCTACTGCCAGGGCAGCGGTGTGCTCCTCGGTACGGAGGGAGCACTCCATATTTCCATTGACTGTTATGACACCACGTGGTCCGGGCATCTTGAGCTTGAGATAAGCATAGTGCGGCACCGCATTGAATCGGGCAAAAGCAGTTCATCTGAGCAGTGCATGATAGCCACTGCGGAAGGGGACGATATCGAAGATTAACTCCTCGCTTCGGAAGTTTTCCGGAGATCCGAAGACGACCTCCAATGTGATTGAGCCCGAGCAACGGGACTCTACACCTGGTGTAACTCCTTTAAAGATGGTCTTGGTGGGCTTGATCCTTGATGGGTCGATGCCCATTTTGCGCACTGTATCCTGGTAAAGCAGGTTGAGGCTGCTGCCGCCATCCGTGAGGACTCGTGTGAGATGAAATCCATCCATTATTGCATCGAGAACCAGTACGGCTGACCTGCCGTGATGGATACTGATCGGATGGTCCCTATGATCGAAAGTGATCGGGCATGACGACCATGGGTTTAATTTTGGGGCGATTGGCTCTATCACAAAGACGTCCCTAAGCACGCGTTTGCGCTCCCTCTTGGGGATATGGGTGGCGTATATCATGTTCACCATTTTGATTTGTGGAGGGAACTTCTTCTGTCCCCCTGAGTTTGGTGGATGGGGCTCCTCGTCATCGTCCTTGCTTTATGACCCCCTCTCCTTGTTTTCGGCATTTAACTTGCCGACCTATTTGAAAACCCAACAGTCCCTGTTGGTGTGATTGGCTGGTTTGTCAGGAGTGCCATGTATCTGGCATGGGTGATCAAGTATGCGGTCCAGGCTGGCTGGGCCAGAATTGTTCCTTTTGAACGACTTCTTCGGCTGGCCGGACTTGGAGCCGCTGAATCCGGCGTTGACCGCCATATCGTCGGTATTATCACCATTGTTTCGACGCTTGTGTTTGTTGCGTCGGGGCTTGCCGTTGCTGTTTTTGGCTTCCGCAGTGCCCGGTTCACTTGCACTGTTATTTCTACGGGCTAGCCAGCTATCTTCGCCCACACAAAAGCGGGTCATAAGTGCCATAAGGGCTACCATGGTCTTGAGCTTCTCTTGGCCGAGGTGTCGGGCAAGCCATTCGTCCCGGACGCTGTGTGTAAAGGCCGCCAAGGCTTCGGCATCTGGGCAGACGACGATCTGGTTCTTTTTAGTTAAGAACCTAGTCCAGAGTTTCCTGGCTGACTCTCCGGGCTGTTGAATTATGTGACTTAAGTCATCGGCATCCGGAGGGCGAACGTATGTACCTTGAAAGTTGTCAAGGAAGGCTTCTTCCAAGTATTCCCAGCTGCCAATAGACTGTTCAGCCAATGTCAGGCTGGCCCCTTGAGTTTTACAGGTAGGTATTTGATGGCATGAAGATCATCGATGTGCGCCATATGAATATGGAGGATAAAGTCTTCAATCCATACTGTAGGATCTGTGGTTCCATCATATGATTTGATATTTACGGGTTTGAACCCTTCTGGGAATTCATGTTCCATTAATTCATCAGTGAAGCAGAGAGGATGTGCGGCGCCTCTATATCGGGCCAGTTCGTGACGTAGTTCGGATGGAGTCCGTCTGCGGCTTTCGGCTCGGACGTAATTGTACTTGCCATGCTCGGCTTGATAGCTGATACGTCTCCAACGTATCTATAATTTTTGATTGCTCCATGCTATATTATCTACTGTTTTGGACATTATTGGGCTTTATTATCCACTTTTATATTATTTTTGGGACTAACCTGTTAACCAGAGGCCCAACCTAGAATTGTTGTTTTTTGCCTGTTTTAGGGTTTCGAAGAAAAGGGATATCAAACAGAGTCCAAATGGAATGAAACCTTCGGAAACGTGATTTTCTCAACAAACAAGACCCGGGAGACTTGGACCCTACATCAAGACACAAATGAGGAGGCCACGAGGTAGGGGCACACCTACCCCCCAGGCACGCCCTCCACCCTCGTGGGCCCCCTGTTGCTCCACTGACGTACTCCTCCCTCCTATATATACCTATGTACCCCCAAACGATCAGATACGGAGCCAAAAACCTAATTCCACCGCCGCAACTTTCTGTATCCACGAGGGGGCATCGATCACGAAGGGCTTCTACATCAACACCATAGCCTCTCCGATGAAGTGTGAGTAGTTTACCTCAGAATTTCGGGTCCATAGTTACTAGCTAGATGGCTTCTTCTCTCTTTTTGGATCTCAATACAATGTTCTCCCCCTCTCTTGTGGAGAACTATTCGATGTAATCTTCTTTTTGCGGTGTGTTTGTTGAGATCGATGAATTGTGAGTTTATGATCGAGTCTACCTATGATTAATATTTGAATCTTCTCTGAATTCTTTTATGTATGATTGGTTATCTTTGCAAGTCTCTTCGAATTATCTGTTTGGTTTGGCCTACTAGATTGATCTTTCTTGCAATGGGAGAAGTGCTTAGCTTTGGGTTCAATCTTGCGGTGTCCTTTCCCAGTGACAGTAGGGACAGCAAGGCACATATTGTATTGTTGCCATCGAGGATAACAATATGGGGTTTTCATCATATTGCATGAGTCTATCCCTCTACATCATGTCATCTTGCTTAAGGCGTTACTCTGTTTTTAACTTAATACTATAGATGCATGCTGGATAGTAGTCGATGAGTGGAGTAATAGTAGTAGATGCAGGCAGGAGTCGGTCTACTTGTCTCGGACATGATGCCTATATACATGATCATACCTAGATATTCTCATAACTATGCTCAATTCTATCAATTGCTCAACAATAATTTGTTCACCCATCGTAGAATACTTATGCTCTCGAGAGAAGCCACTAGTGAAACCTATGGCCCCCGGGTCTATCTTTATCATATTAATCTCCTACTACTTAGTTATTTCCTTTGCCTTTATTTTACTTTGCATCTTTATCACAAAAATACCAAAAATATTATCTTATCATATCTATCAGATCTCACTCTCGTAAGTGGCCGCGTAGGGATTGACAACCCCTATTCACGTTGGTTGTGAGGATTTATTTGTTTTGTGCACGTATGAGGGACTCGCGCGTAGCCTCCTACTGGATTGATACCTTGGTTCTAAAAAACTGAGGGAAATACTTACGCTAGTTTGCTGCATCATCCCTTCCTCTTCGGGGAAAACCAACGCAGTGCTCAAGAGGTAGCAATAGTCATCGTCGCCCGTCGAGGCATGCCCCCGTGATCCGTAGATCGATCTGGCCGGACCTGTTTTATTCTTCAGGCCCTGACGGAGATCATACGTGTATCCCTGAGTAGTTTTGTGTCTGCCTTTACGGCGAGGTAAGGCGGGTTGGTGTTCGGCTTGTCTTGCCGCTTTGTCCCGGCCACGTGGCAGTCGGTCAGCCGCATTGTGCGCTGATGGAACGGGCTCCAGTGCCTCGTCATCGAATTGAGGTAGCAATTTGCGCTTAGGGTAACTTTTGAGTGGTCGCTTGAGGCCGTACTCCTCGGCTTCCAGGACATTAGTCCATCTGTCATTGAGCAGGTCTTGATCAGCTTGAAGCTATTGCTGCTTCTTTTCAGACTCCTTGCAGTGGCTATTAGCTCGCGCTTGAAGCGTTCTTGCTCAAGAGGTTCCTCAGGCACGATGAAATCCTCAGTGCCGAGGCTCGCCTCATCCTCAGAGAGCGGAAGATAATTACTGTCCTCCGAGTCTTCATGTGTGGTCTGTTTACTAGGGCTAACTTTCCCATCTTCCCGTTCATCCTGTTCGGAAGTTGGCTGAACGGGGTCTTCATTGTCTTCGGCACCGTCCGGAGTGTTATCTTCTCCTGTGCCGGTGTTCCTGTCTTTGCTGCGGCGTGACTTAGAGCGGCGCCGCTGATGCCGATGCTTTGGTTGTATCTCGGGAGGTTCATCCTCAACCGGATATTCCTTGTCATCACCGCTATTCTCTGTTGGTGCATCCACCATGTATACGTTATATGAGGAAGTGGCTGTCCAGCATCCAGTAAACAATGGGTTTTGGGCCTCTTCTTCTCCGGCATCATCGTCCATACCATCGATGTCGTCGGATCCGTAATCGAGCATGTCAGTTAGGTCTTCGACAGTGGCTATTAAGTGGGCGGGGGTGGGAAGCAAAATTCTCCATCATCGGCCTCCAGTTCAAACCGGATATAATTCGGTTGTGAGTCCCCCCCCCCCGCTAGGGTGAGTGTTTTTAATGAGTTTAGCACGTCGCCTGAAGGTGAGTGCCGGAAGATATCCGTGGAGCTGAATTCAATGATCGACGCCCGATCAAGCTCGTCGTGCGCAGACGCACATGCCTCGAAACCTGCAGCCGGAAACATGTCCGAGGTTCTGGAAACACATATCTCACTTGATGTTGGGTCTATGTGCGGCTCCAACGCCGCTGAGTCTGTGGCCTCCATGGCGGGGCTGATCCTCCCATCCTCGGATGGCATGATATGCTCCGAATCTAGAGCCGGAGCGGTCGTAGGTTCCATCTCCTAGGTGTGGTTCGATGACAGATTTAAGTCATGTTCATCGTGGTGACAGGGAGCGACTACTGCCACGGTCTCGAATCCGTCGATGATCAAGTCTCCGCGGATGTCCGCGACATAGGTCAGGCTTCCAAATCTGACCTGGTGGCCAGGGGCGTAGCTATCGATCTGGTCTAGATGGCCATGCAAGTTGGCCCGCAGTGCAAAGCCGCCGAACAGGAAGATCTGTCCGGGGAGGAAGGTTTCTCCCTGGACGACGTTGTTGTGGATGATTGACGGGGCCATTGAACCTCTCGGTGACGGCGCAGTAGAACTCTCAATGAAAGCACCAATGTCGGTGTCAAAACCGGTGGATCTCGGGTAGGGGGTCCCGAACTGTGCGTCTGAGGTTGATGGTAATAGGAGACAGGGAACACAATGTTTACCCAGGTTCGGGCCCTCTTGATGGAGGTAAAACCCTACGTCCTGCTAGATTAATATTGATGAGTATGGGGGTTATAAGAGTTGATCTACCACAAGATCGTAATGGCTAAACCCTAGAAGTCTAGCCTATCTGATTATGATTGTTCTGTTCTCCTCTAAGGATCTAGCCCTCCGGTTTATATAGACACCGGAGGGATCTAGGGTTACATAAAGTTGGTTACGGTGAAAGGAATCCTCATATTTGGTCGCCAAGCTTGCCTTCCACGCCAAGGAGAGTCCCATCCGAACACGGGTAGAGTCTTCGGTCTTTGTATCTTCACAGCCCATCAGTCCGGCCCATGGCTAACAGGCCGGACGCCCGAGGACCCCTTAGTCTAGGACTCCCTTAGTGCCCAATTGTTTCCTTACGGTATCCTATGAAGATGCACTTCTCTGATTTGGGTTTGAGATTATCAGGCTGAAGCCTTTTGACATAAGTGTCTTAACCACAAACTTTAAGAAACGACAGCTTAGGTTTCTTGCCAAACCATACTTCATACAATGTTGTCTCAAGGGATTTAGACGGTGACCTATTTAACGTGAATGCAGTTGTCTCTAATGCATAACCCTAAAACGATAGTGGTAAATCAGTAAGAGACATCATAGATCGCACCATATCTAACAAAGTACGGTTACGACGTTTGGACACACCATTACGTTGTGGTGTTCCAGGTGGCATGAGTTGTGAAACTATTCCACATTGTTTTAAATGAAGGCCAAACTAGTAACTCAAATATTCGCCTCCGCGATCAGATCGTAGAAACTTTATTTTCTTGTTACGACGATTCTCCACTTCACTCTAAAATTCTTTGAATTTTTCAAATGTTTCAGACTTGTGTTTCATTAAGTAGATATACCCATATCTGCTCAAGTCATCTGTGAAGGTCAAAAAATAATGATACCCGCCGCGTGCCTCAACACTCATCGGACTGCATACATCGGTACGTATTATTTCCAATAAGTCATTGTCTCTCTCCATTGGTCCAGAGAACAGAGTTTTAGTCATCTTGACCATGAGGCATGGTTCGCGAGTATCAAATGATTTATAATCAAGTGATTCCAAAAGCCCATCTGCATGGAGTTTCTTCATGCGCTTTACACTAATATGACCTAAAAGGCAGTGCAACTAATATGTTGCACTATCATTATCAACTTTGCATCTTTTGGCATCAATATTATGAATATGTATATCACTATGATTGAGATTCAATAAACCATTTACATTAGGTGTATGACCATAGAAGGTTTTATTCATGTAAACAGAACAATAATTTTTCTCTGACTTAAATGAATAATCATATTGCAATAAACATGATCCAATCATATTCATGCTCAACGAAAACACCAAACAACATTTATTTAGGTTCAACACTAATCCCGAAGGTATAGGGAGTGTGCGATGGTGATTTTATCAACCTTGGAATCACTTCCAACACACATCGTCACCTCGCCTTTAACTAGTCTCTATTCATTCTGCAAGTCCTGTTTCAAGTTACCAATCTTAGCAACTGAACTAGTATCAAATACCCAGGGCTACTATGAACACTAGTAAGTTACACATTAATAATCTGTATATCAAATATACCTTTGTTCATTTTGCCATCCTTCTTATCCACCAAATGTTTGGGGCAGTTCCACTTCTAGTGACCATTTCCTTTGCGGTAGAAGCACTTAGTTTCAGGCTTGGATCCTGCTTTGGTCTTCTTCACAGGAGTGGCAACTTGCTTTCCATTCTTGAAGTTCCCTTTCTTTCCCTTGCCCTTTTTCTTGAAACTAGTGTTCTTGTTAACCATCAACACTTGATGCTCTTTCTTGATTTCTACCTTTGCTGGTTTCAGCATCGCGAAGAGCTTGGGAATCATTTTTGTCATCCCTTGCATATTATAGTTCATCATGAAGTTCTAGCAGCTTGGTGATAGTGACTAGAGAACTCTATCAATCACTATCTTATCTGGAAGATTAACTCCCACTTGACTCAAGCGATTGTAGTACCTAGACATTCTGAGTACATGCTGATGACCCACAAGTATAGGGGATCTATCGTAGTCCTTTCGATAAGTAAGAATGTCGAGCAACAAGTAAATGATAAGCGGTTTTTAGCAAGGTATTCTCTGCAAGTACTGAAATAAGTGGTAACAGATAGTTTTGTGATGAGATAATTTGTAACGAGCAACAAGTAACAAAAGTAAATAAAGTGCAGAAAGGTGTCCCAATACTTTTTGTAGCAAAGGACAAGCCTGGACAAACTCTTATATAAGGAAAAGCGCTCCCGAGGACACATGGGAATATCATCAAGCTAGTTTTCATCACGTTCATATGATTCGTGTTCGGTACTTTGATAATTTGACATGTGGGGGGACCGGTGCTTGGGTGCTGTTCTTACTTGAACAAGCATCCCACTTATGATTAACCTTTATTGCAAGCATCCGCAACTACAACAAAAGTATTAAGGTAAACCTAACCATAGCATGAAACATATGGATCCAAATCAGCCCCTTACGAAGCAACGCATAAACTAGGGTTTAAGCTTCTGTCACTCTAGCAACCCATCATCTACTTATTACTTCCCAATGCCTTCCTCTAGGCCCAAATAATGGTGAAGTGTTATGTAGTCGACGTTCACATAACACCACTAGAGGCTAGACAACATACATCTCATCAAAATATCAAACGAATACCAAATTCACATGACTACTAATAGCAAGACTTCTCCCTTGTCCTCAGGAACAAACGTAACTACTCACAAAGCATATTCATATTCATAATCAGAGGGGTAATAATATGCATAAAGGATCTGAACATATGATCTTCCACCGATTAAACCAACTAGCATCAACTACAAGGAGTAATTAACACTACTAGCAACCTACTAGCACCAATCCTGGACTTCGAGACAAGAATTGGATACAAGAGATGAACTAGGGTTTTGAGATGAGATGGTGCTGATGAAGATGTTGATGGAGATTGCCCTCTCCCGATGAGAGGAGCGTTGGTGATGATGATGGCGATGATTTCCCCCTCCGAGAGGGAAGTTTCCCCGGTAGAACAGCTCTACCGGAGCCCTAGATTGGTTCCGCCAAGGTTCGGCTTCATGGCGGTGGTGTTTCGTCCCGAAAGGTTGCTTCTGGTTTTTTTCTTGACGAAAGACTTCATATAGCAGAAGATGGTCATCGGAGAGCCACCAGGGGGCCCACGAGGTAGGGGGCGCACCCTAGGGGGGGCGTCCCCCACCCTCATGGAAAGGGTGTGGGCCCCCTGGTCTTCATCTTTGGCGAGGATTTTTCATTATTTATTATAAGGTATTCTGTGGAGTTTCAGGACTTTTGGAGTTGTGCAGAATAGGTCTCTAATATTTGCTCCTTTTCCAGCCCAGAATTCCAGCTGCCGGCATTCTCCCTCCTAATGTAAACCTTGTAAAATAAGAGAGAATAGCCATAAGTATTGTGACATAATGTGAAATAACAGCCCATAATGCAATAAATATCGATATAAAAGCATGATGCAAAATGGACGTATCAACTCACCCAAGCTTAGACCTCGCTTGTCCTCAAGCGAAAGACGATAACAATAAATATGTCCCCATGTTTAGAGGTAGAGGCGTCGATAAAAATAAAATACGGACATGAGGGCATCATGATTATTCTCATAACAGCAACATACATAGATATTGTCATATGATTACTTATGGTCAAGTGACGATCTATTCACAATGCAAAAGTATGAATCAGAAACCTTATTGAGAACCAACAAACTATAACCTCAGTCATTGAAGCAATTGCAATTTATCATAACATCAGAAAGAGTCTATGTCAGAGCTAAAAAGCAAGTCCACATACTCAACTATCATCTAGTCCTTCATAATTGCTAACACTCGCGCAATACTGGTGGTTACGGAGTTTTAGTCGGACACAGAGAAAGATAGGGGCTTATAGTTTCGCCCCACAACCTTTTACCTCGAGGGTAATGTCAACAATAATAACTCATGCCCCCCTACATCCAATTAGATATATATCAGGTTCTTTCCAACATGTTGGGCTTGCCAAAGGATAAAATGCAAAAGGGAGAGGTGAAGATCACCATGAAACTTGCATAAGGTAGAAGATAATGATAGAAGATAGGCCCTTCGCAGAGGGAAGCAGAGGTTGCCATGCGCTTTTATGGTTGGATGCACAAAATCTTAATGCGAAAGAACGTCACTTTATATTGCCCCTTGTGATATGAACCTTTATTATGCAGTCCATCGCTTTTATTACTTCCATGTCACAAGATCATATAAAGCTTATTTCTCCCACACTAATCATACATATTTAGAGCAATTTTTATTGCTTTGCACCAATGACAACTTACTTGAAGGATCTTACTCAATCCACAGGCAGATATGGTGGACTCTCATGGCAAAACTGGTTTAAGGGTATTTGGAAGCACAAGTAGTATCTCTACTTGGTGCTGAGAATTTGGCTAGCATGAGGGGGAAAGGAAAGCTCAACATGCTGGATGATCCATGACAACATACTTTATCTCAGATATAAGAAAACATAACCTATTACGTTGTCTTCCTTGTCCAACAACAACCCTTTAGCATGTCATATTTTGATGAGTGCTCCCATTCATAAAAGATGTCAATAATAGTATATTCATATGTGAAACCTCTCTTTCCTTATTACTTCCTATTAATTGCAACGATGACCAAAGCTATGTCTGCCAACTCCCAACAACTTTTAATCATCACACTCTTTCTATGTGAAGTCATTACTACCAGTAAGATCAATATGAACTTTTGTTTCTTCTTATTCCTTTTCTCTTTTATTTTATTCACCCAAGATCATAGCAAGAAAATCAAGCCCTTGACTCAACACTAATCTTTATTATATAGCTCACGGACTCGATTACATAGAGAGATCATAAGGCAAAACTCAAAACTAGATCATGCCATAAACTTTATTCTACTAGATCAAAATAGGATCGAACTAAGGAAAACGGTAAAGATAAGAGTTGTGATTGTGATACGATACCGGGGCACCTCCCCCAAGCTTGGCGGTTGCCAAGGGGAGTGCCCATACCCATCTTATTATGTCTCCTTCTTTGTTGTTGGTGAAATATTCTTGGCGATGATTCCTCTCAGGATACGATTCTCCTCCTCGAGCTTGTTGACTTGCTGCTTGAGGTCCATTGTTTCCTTACGAAGCTTTCCTGTGACGGCTAAAGCTCCTTGCACCCAAGGGTGTTTCATAGCTGCGGGAGAACAAGTGACACTCCTCTTTATATTTTCATAAGAAAGAAATCTAACATTGGAAGGGATAACCGAGTTTGGAATAGCTGAGCTTTGTAGTTCCCCCATCGTGAACCCAGCTCGAAAGCGAGAGGTGACTTCTTGATCCTCCATGGCATCTACCCTCATTAAGTCAGCCTCCATCTCTTCCTCCGTTGCTGGCCCAAAGTGGTCAGGGTCACTGTTTGCCCTTGGTTCCGATGCCGGATTAGATACCCAGATCTCCCCGACTGACTCTTGAGAAGACATCTTGCTCTAATCTGCAGTAGCAACAGCTCGAAACAAAAACAGAAGATATTTGCATGATACGGGAGTCAAAACCTTCGGGAGAATATATAGTGAATTTTTACCGACCAAAATACGTATCATGCAAGAAAACAGAGTCCGGAAGGCACATGAGGTGCTCACGAGGTAGGGGGGCGTGCCCAGGGGGTAGAGCGCGCCCTCCACCCTCGTGGGGCCCTTGTGTCCTTCCCGGACTGCTACTTAATTTTCTATTTTTCTAAATATTCCAAAACGGAGAAATATTGCCTTAAAAATTGTTTTGGAGTCGGTTTACTTACCGTACCACATACCTATTCCTTTTCGGAGTCTGAAACATTCTGGAAAGTGTCCCTTACGTATTCCTCCAAGGTTACGGTTTCAATAATATTGGTTTCAATATTTATGGGATTACCTGAGATATAATGTTTAATTCTCTGACCGTTTACCGCCTTCGGATTTGTGCCTTCGAAGTTGTTGATTTTTATGGCACCGGAACGATAGACCTCCTCGATAACATAGGGGCCTTCCCATTTAGAGAGAAGTTTTCCTGCAAAAAATCTTAAACAAGAGTTGTATAGCAATACATAATCACCTACATTAAACTCACGCTTTTGTATCCTTTTGTCATGCCATCTTTTAACCTTTTCTTTAAACAACTTGGCATTTTCATAAGCTTGGGTTCTCCATTCATCAAGTGAGCTAATATCAAATAACCTCTTTTCACTGGCAAGTTTGAAATCATAGTTGAGCTCTTTAATAGCCCAATATGCCTTATGTTCTAGTTCGAGAGGTAAGTGACATGCTTTTCCATATACCATTTTATACGGAGACATACCCATAGGATTTTTATATGCAGTTCTATAGGCCCATAATGCATCATCAAGTTTCTTGGACCAATTCTTTCTAGACCTATTGACAGTCTTTTGCAAAATTAATTTGAGTTCTTTATTACTCAATTCTACTTGACCACTAGACTGTGGGTGGTACGGAGATGCAATTCTATGATTGACGTCATATTTAGCAAGCATTTTACGGAAAGCACCATGAATAAAATGTGAACCACCATCAGTCATTAAATATCTAGGGACTCCAAACCTCGGAAAAATAACTTCTTTAAGAATTTTAATAGAAGTGTTATGATCAGCACTACTAGTTGGAATAGCTTCTACCCACTTAGTAACATAATCAACAGCAACTAAAATATGTGTATATCCATTAGAGGCAGGAAAAGGTCCCATATGATCAAAGCCCCAAACATCAAATGGTTCAATAACAAGTGAATAATTCATAGGCATTTCTTGACGTCTACTAATATTACCAATTCTTTGACATTCATCACAAGATAAGACAAACTTACGGGCATCCTTGAAGAGAGTAGGCCAATAAAAACCGGATTGCAATACCTTATGTGCAGTTCTATCTCCCGCGTGGTGTCCTCCATAAGTTTCAGAGTGGCACTTGCATAGGATCTGTTCCTGTTCATGCTCAGGTACACAACGTCTAATAACACCATCCACTCCTTCTTTATAAAGATGTGCGTCATCCCAAAAGTAATGTCTCAAATCATAGAATAACTTTTTCTTTTGTTGGTATGTGAAGCTAGGTGGTATGAATTTAGCAACAATGTAATTAGCACAATCAGCATACCAAGGGGTACTACGAGAAGTACTTATGACATTTAATTGTTCATCAGGAAAGCTATCATCAATAGGTAGTGGGTCATCAAGAACATTCTCTAACCTAGATAAGTTGTCTGCAACAGGGTTCTCAGCTCCTTTTCTATCAACAATATGCAAATCAAATTCTTGTAGCAAGAGAACCCATGTAATAAGTCTAGGTTTAGCATCTTTCTTCTCCACAAGATATTTAATAGCAACATGATCAGTGTGGATAGTTACTTTAGAATCAACAATATAAGGTCTGAACTTATCACAAGCAAATACAAATGCTAAAAGTTCTTTTTCAGTAGTAGCATAATTTCTTTGAGCATTGTCTAGAGTCTTATTAGCATAATGGATAACATTTAATTTCTTATCAACTCTTTGCCCTAGAACAGCACCTACAGCATAATCGCTAGCATCACACATAATTTCAAAGGGTAAATTCCAATCAGGTGGCTGAACAATAGGTGCAGAGACTAATGCTTTCTTAAGTATTTCAAATGCTTCTACACAATCATCATCAAAGACAAATGGTATATCTTTTTGTGATAAATTAGTCAGAGGTTGAGAAATTTTTAAGAAGTCCTTAATGAACCTCCTATAAAATCCGGCGTGACCAAGGAAACTTCTTATACCTTTGATGTCCTTGGGACATGGCATCTTTTCAATAGCATCAACCTTGGCTTTAACAACTTCAATACCTTTTTCAGAAACTTTATGCCCCAAGACAATACCTTCATTAACCATAAAGTGGCACTTTTCCCAATTCAATACAAGATTAGTTTCTTCACATCTCTGCAAAACTCGATCAAGGTTGCTCAAGCAATCATCAAAAGAAGATCCATAGACGGAAAAGTCGTCCATGAAAACCTCACAAATCTTTTGACAAAAGTCAGAGAATATAGCCATCATGCATCTTTGAAAGGTAGCAGGTGCGTTACATAAACCAAAAGGCATACGTCTATAAGCAAAAGTACCAAAAGGGCATGTAAAAGTAGTCTTTGATTGATCTTTAGCCGACACAGGTATTTGAGAGAAACCAAAATAACCATCTAGAAAGCAGTAATGTGTATGCTTGCATAATCTTTCTAGCATTTCATCGATAAAAGGTAAGGGGTAATGATCTTTCTTAGTAGCCTTATTTAATTTGCGGAAATCAATTACCATCCTATAACCTATAATAATTCTTTGTGGAATCAATTCATCTTTATCATTAGGAACAACAGTAATACCTCCCTTCTTAGGGACACAATGAACAGGACTTACCCACTGACTATCAGCAACAACAACAACAACAAAGCCTTTAGTCCCAAACAAGTTGGGGTAGGCTAGAGGTGAAACCCATAAGATCTCGCAACCAACTCATGGCTCTGGCACATGGATAGCAAGCTTCCACGCACCCCTGTCCATAGCTAGCTCTTTGGTGATACTCCAATCCTTCAGGTCTCTCTTAACGGACTCCTCCCATGTCAAATTCGGTCTACCCCGCCCTCTCTTGACATTCTCCGCACGCTTTAGCCGTCCTCTATGCACTAGAGCTTCTGGAGGCCTGCGCTGAATATGCCCAAACCATCTCAGACGATGTTGGACAAGCTTCTCCTCAATTGGTGCTACCCCAACTCTATCTCGTATATCATCATTCCGGACTCGATCCTTCCTCTTGTGGCCACACATCCATCTCAACATACGCATCTCCGCCACACCTAACTGTTGAACATGTCGCCTTTTAGTCGGCCAACACTCCGCGCCATACAACATTGCGGGTCGAACCGCCGTCCTGTAGAACTTGCCTTTTAGCTTTTGTGGCACTCTCTTGTCACAGAGAATGCCAGAAGCTTGGCGCCACTTCATCCATCCGGCTTTGATTCGATGGTTCACATCTTCATCAATACCCCCATCCTCCTGCAACATTGACCCCAAATACCGAAAGGTGTCCTTCCGAGGTACCACCTGGCCATCAAGGCTAACCTCCTCCTCCTCACACCTAGTAGTACTGAAACCGCACATCATGTACTCGGTTTTAGTTCTACTAAGCCTAAACCCTTTCGATTCCAAGGTTTGTCTCCATAACTCTAACTTCCTATTTACCCCCGTCCGACTATCGTCAACTAGCACCACATCATCCGCAAAGAGCATACACCATGGGATATCTCCTTGTATATCCCTTGTGACCTCATCCATCACCAATGCAAAAAGATAAGGGCTCAAAGCTGACCCCTGATGCAGTCCTATCTTAATCGGGAAGTCATCGGTGTCGACATCACTTGTTCGAACACTTGTCACAACATTATCGTACATGTCCTTGATGAGGGTAATGTACTTTGCTGGGACTTTGTGTTTCTCCAAGGCCCACCACATGACATTCCGCGGTATCTTATCATAGGCCTTCTCCAAGTCAATGAACACCATATGCAAGTCCTTCTTTTGCTCCCTATATCTCTCCATAAGTTGTCGTACCAAGAAAATGGCTTCCATGGTCGACCTCCCAGGCATGAAACCAAACTGATTTTTGGTCACGCTTGTCATTCTTCTTAAGCGGTGCTCAATGACTCTCTCCCATAGCTTCATTGTATGGCTCATCAGCTTAATTCCACGGTAATTAGTACAACTCTGAACATCCCCCTTGTTCTTGAAGATTGGTACTAATATACTCCGTCTCCATTCTTCTGGCATCTTGTTTGCCCGAAAAATGAGGTTGAAAAGCTTGGTTAGCCATACTATCGCTATGTCCCCGAGACCTTTCCACACCTCAATGGGGATACAATCAGGGCCCATCGCCTTGCCTCCTTTCATCCTTTTTAAAGCCTCCTTCACCTCAGACTCCTGGATTCGCCGCACAAAACGCATGCTGGTCTCATCAAAGGAGTCGTCCAGTTCAATGGTAGAACTCTCATTCTCCCCATTGAACAGCTTGTCGAAGTACTCCCGCCATCTATGCTTAATCTCCTCGTCCTTCACCAAGAGTTGGCCTGCTCCGTCCTTGATGCATTTGACTTGGCCAATATCCCTCGTCTTCCTCTCTCGGATCTTGGCCATCTTATAGATGTCCCTTTCACCTTCCTTCGTGCCTAACCGTTGGTAGAGGTCCTCATATGCCCGACCCCTTGCTTCACCAACAGCTCGCTTTGCGGCCTTCTTCGCCATCTTGTACTTCTCTATGTTGTCTGCACTCCTATCCAGGTATAGGCGTCTGAAGCAATCTTTCTTCTCTTTAATCGCCTTCTGGACATCATCATTCCACCACCAGGTATCCTTATCTTCGCTTCTCCTTCCCCTGGACACTCCAAACTCCTCCGAGGCCACCTTACGAATGCAAGTCGCCATCTTCATCCACACATTGTCCGCATCCCCTCCTTCCTCCCAAGGGCCCTCCTTAATGACCCTCTCCTTGAACACCTGAGCTACCTCCCCCTTGAGCTTCCACCACTTCGTTCTAGCGACTTTGGCACGCTTATCCCGCTGGACACGAATCCGAAAGCGGAAGTCAGCAACCACCAGCTTATGCTGGGGTACAACACTCTCTCCAGGTATCACCTTACAGTCTAGGCACGCACGCCTATCTTCTCTTCTCGAGAGGATGAAATCAATCTGGCTAGAGTGTTGGCCACTACTAAAAGTCACCAGATGTGATTCTCTCTTTCTAAAGAGGGTGTTAGCTACAATCATGTTGTAGGCTAGAGCAAAGCTTAAGACATCTTCTCCTTCTTGATTCCTGATGCCATAGCCAAAGCCCCCATGCGCCCCTTCAAAACCTGTGTTAGATGTACCCACGTGGCCATTGAGGTCTCCTCCTATGAAGAGCTTCTCACCAATCGGTACACTCCTAACCATGTCTTCCAGGCCTTCCCAGAACTCCCTCTTGGTGTTCTCATTGTGGCCTACTTGCGGGGCATACGCGCTGATAACATTGAGAACAAAGTCCTCAACTACCAGCTTGACCAAGATAATCCGATCCCCACATCTCTTGACATCTACCACTCCATACTTGAGGCTCTTGTTGATCAAGATGCCTACGCCATTTCTGTTTGCAGCCGTCCCCGTGTACCACAGCTTGAAGCCGGTATCCTCCACCTCCTTCGCCTTCTGTCCTCTCCATTTGGTTTCTTGGACGCAAAGGATATCAAGACCTCTCCTCACCGCTGCATCAACTAGCTCCTGAAGCTTCCCCGTTAGAGACCCTATGTTCCAACTACCTAAGCGAATCCTCCTAGGCTCGGCTAGCTTCCTTACCTTTCGCACCCGTCGAGTCAAATGCGAAGACACTTGCTCATTTTCCACTACACCTGGGCGCCGATGTAGCGCGCCACTAAGGATGTGACGACCTGATCCTCGCTCACTTGCCACCGTATCCGGATCAAGATACGGCGCGCCACTTGGGGGCTAACGGCCCGACCCTTGCCCACTTTCCACCACACCCGGGTTCCGATGTGGCGCGTCGCTGAGAGGGCTACGCCCCAACGAAAATCTTTTGGGTTTCATCTCCATAAGAGTGGCTGAGTTTTTACGTTGGCTCGCCAAGCCTATCACAACCCTCCTCCTTTACTCGGGCTTGGGACCAGCTATGTTGAGACAACATAGGCGGAGTTACCCACTGACTATCAGCAACGGGATAAATTATACCTGCCTCCAGAAGCTTTAGTATTTATTTTCTTTCATTTTAGGATTCAGACGTCGTTGAGGATCACGAACTGGTTTGGCATCTGCTTCCAAATTTATTTTATGTTGACATAGAGTGGGACTAATGCCCTTAAGATCATCAAGAGTATATCCAATAGCAGCACGGTGCTTCTTCAGAGTTTTCAATAATCTTTCTTCTTCATGCTCTGAAAGGTTAGCACTAATAATAATAGGATATATCTTCTTTTCATCAAGATAAGCATATTTAAGATTATCAGGCAATGGCTTAAGCTCAAACACGGGATCACCCTTATGTGGAGGGGGATCCCCTAGGATTTCAACAGGCAAATTGTGTTTCAGAATAGGTTCGTGTTTAAAGAATACTTCATCTATTTCCCTTCTTTCATTCATAAACATATCATTCTCATGGTCTAGCAAATATTGTTCTAAAGGATCGCTAGAAGGTACGGCAATAGAAACAAGACCAATAATTTCATCCTTACTAGGTAATTCTTCTTCACGGTGTTGTTTACTAAAGTTAGAGAAATTAAACTCATGAGTCATATCATCTAAGCCGACAATAACAACATCCCTTGTGCAATCTATGGTAGCATTAACAGTATTTAAGAAGGGTCTACCAAATATAATGGGACAAAAGCTATCTTGTGGGGAACCAAGAACAAGAAAATCAGCAGGATATTTAGTTTTCCCACACAAGACTTCAACATCTCTAGCAATTCCCATTGGTGAAATAGTATCTCTATTAGCAAGTTTAATAGTAACATCAATTTCTTCTAACTCAACAGGTGCAATGTCATGCATAATTTCTTTGTATAAGTCAATAGGTATTGCACTAGCACTAGCACCCATATCACATAAGCCATGATAACAATGATCTCCTATTTTAACAGAAATAACAGGCATGCCTACCACAGGTCTATTTTTATCTTTAGCACAAGGTTTAGCAATTCTAGCAGTTTCACCGTAGAATTGAATAACATGCCCATCAATATTATCAGACAAGAGATCTTTAACAATAGCGATATTAGGTTCAACTTTAACTTGCTCAGGAGGTGTATATGTTTTAATATTGCTTTTACGAACCACAGTTGAAGCTTTAGCATGATCCTTTATCCTAACAGGGAAAGGTGGTTTCTCAACATAACAAGTAGGAACAATAGGATCATTATAAGTGACAGTCTTTTCTTCAACTTTAATAGGTGCAGCTACTTTTACTTCTATGGGAGGATGATATTTAAACCACTTCTCCTTAGGGAGATCAACATAAGTAGCAGTAGATTCACAGAAAGAAGCTACTATCTCAGAATCAAGTCCATATTTAGTGCTAAACTTACGGAAAGTATCGGTATCCATAAAAGATTTAACACAATCAAACTTAGGTGTCATACCTGACTCCTTACCTTTGTCGAGATCCCAATCTTCAGAGTTGCGTTTAATTCTATCCAATAAATCCCATCTAAATCCAATAGTCTTCATCATAAAGGAGCCAACACAAGAAGTATCGAGCATGATGCGATTATTTTCAGAAAGTCGAGCATAATTTTTTTGAAGAATTGTTTCTCTTGGGAGCTCATGATTGGGGCATGAATATAACATTGATTTAAGCCTCCCCCAAGCTTGAGCGATGCTTTCTCCTTCGCGAGGCCAAAAATTATATATATAATTGCGGTCATGATGAACAAGATGCATAGAGTAATACTTTGGCTGAAATTCCAATTTCAATCTTCTATAGTTCCATGATCTTGTATCATCACATAGCTTATACCATGTCAATGTGTCTCCCTTCAAAGATAAAGGGAAGACCTTCTTCTTAGCAACATCATCGGGTATACCTGCAAGCTTAAATAATCCACAAACTTCATCCACATATATTAGGTGTTCATGATGATGCTTTGTTCCATCTCCTATAAAAGGATTAGCTAGCAGTTTTTCTATCATACCCGAAGGATACTCATCAGGAATTTCATTTTCAATAGGTTCAGTAGGTTGAGGAGCAACTCTTTGCTCTACTGGTCGGGGGTGAAGATACCCCAAACAAGCCCCTCAGAGGATTACTTTCCATAGGTTGAGGATCAACTCTTTGCTCTACTGGTCAGCACACTATATAAATTTTTTCCTTACCAAATTCCACCTACCAAAGGCGCTTCACTCCCTGGCAACGGTGCTAGAAAAGATCTTGATGACCCACAAGTATAGGGGATCTATCGTAGTCCTTTTGATAAGTAAGAGTGTCGAACCCAACGAGGAGCAGAAGGAAATGATAAGCGGTTTTCAGCAAGGTATTCTCTGCAAGTACTCAAATAAGTGGTAACAGATAGTTTTGTGATGAGATAATTTGTAACGAGCAACAAGTAACAAAAGTTAATAAAGTGCAGCAAGGTGGCCCAATCCTTTTTGTAGCAAAGGACAAGCCTGGACAAACTCTTATATAAGGAAAAGCGCTCCCGAGGACACATGGGAATATCGTCAAGCTAGTTTTCATCACGTTCATATGATTCACGTTCGGTACTTTGATAATTTGACATGTGGGTGGACCAGTGCTTGGGTGCTGTTCTTACTTGAACAAGCATCCCACTTATGATTAACCTCTATTGCAAGCATCCACAACTACAACAAAAGTATTAAGGTAAACCTAACCATAGCATGAAACATATGGATCCAAATCAGCCCCTTACGAAGCAACGCATAAACTAGGGTTTAAGCTTCTGTCACTCTAGCAACCCATCATCTACTTATTACTCCCCAATGTCGTCCTCTAGGCCCAAATAATGGTGAAGTGTTATGTAGTCGACGTTCACATAACGCCACTAGAGGCTAGACAACATACATCTCATCAAAATATCGAACGAATACCAAATTCACATGACTACTAATAGCAAGACTTCTCCCTTGTCCTCAGGAACAAACGTAACTACTCACGAAGCATATTCATATTCATAATTAGAGGGGTAATAATATGCATAAAGGATCTAAACATATGATCTCCCACCAATTAAACCAACTAGCCTCAACTACAAGGAGTAATTAACACTACTAGCAACCTACTAGCACCAATCCCGGACTTGGAGACAAGAATTGGATACAAGAGATGAACTAGGGTTTTGAGATGAGATGGTTTTGATGAAGATGTTGATGGATATTGCCCTCTCCCGATGAGAGGAGCATTGGTGATGACGATGGCGATGATTTCCCCCTCCAGGAGGGAAGTTTCCCCGGCATAACAGCTCTGCCGGAGCCCTAGATTGGTTCCGCCAAGGTTCCGTCTTGTGGCGGCGGAGTTTTGTGCCGAAAGGTTGCTTCTGGTTTTTTTCCTTGATGAAAGACTTCATATAGCAGAAGTTGGTCATCGGAGAGCCACCAGGGGGTCCACAAGGTAGGGGGCGCGCCCTAGGGGGGGGGCGCCCCCACCCTCGTGGAAAGGGTGTGAGCCCCCTGGTCTTCATCTTTGGCGAGGATTTTTCATTATTTATTATAAGGTATCCCGTGGAGTTTTAGGACTTTTGGAGTTGTGTAGATTAGGTCTCTAATATTTGCTCCTTTTCCAGCCTAGAATTCCAGTTGCCGGCATTCTCCTCCTTATGTAAACCTTGTAAAATAAGAGAGAATAGCCATAAGTATTGTGACATAATGTGAAATAACAGCCCATAATGCAAGAAATATTGATATAAAAGCATGATGCAAAATGGACGTATCACATGCTCACCGATCGAGCTATTCTCCTCCATCTTGTAGGCAAAGTATTTGTCAGAGGTCTCATGCCTCTCGACACGGGCGTGAGTCTGAAATACTAATTTCACCTCTTGGAAAATCTCATATGCTCCGTAGTGTTCAAAATGTTTTTGAAGTCCTGGTTATAAGCCATAAAGCATGTCACACTAAACTATCAAGTAGTCATCATGCTGAGCTTGTCAAACGTTCATAAAGTCTGCTTCTTACCTCCCCTCATCCTTGAGGGAAATATCTTAGTCTTATGATCCTTCAGATTCTTCATAGTGATAATATGATAATAATCCCAAGTGACTCAATAAATATATCTATGCTCCCCGGCAACCGCGCCAGAAAAAAGGTCTTGATCACCCACAAGTATAGGGGATCGCAATAGTTTTCGAGGGTAGAATATTCAACCCAAATTTATAGATTCGACACAAGGGGAGCCAAAGAATATTTGAAGGTATTAGCAGCTGAGTTGTCAATTCAACCACACCTAGAGATTAATTATCTATAGCAAAGTGATCAGTAGCAAAGTAGTTTGATAATTTTGGTAGTAGTGACAACAGCAATAGTAACAGTAACAGTGATAGCCGTAATTTTGTAGCAAGTGTAACAGTGATGATAGCAGTAATAACTTAGCAGAAACAATATTGAAAAGTTCGTAGGGATTAGAACGATGACTTGTTGGATGATATTCATCATGAGACAGTTATAACCTAGGGCGATACGGCACTAGCTCCAGTTCATCGATATAATGTAGGCATGCATTCCGTAAATAGTCATACATGCTTTATTAAAAGAACTTGCATGACATATTCTGTCCTACCCTCCCGTGGCAGCGGGGTCCATATTGGAAACTAAGGGATATTAAGGCCTCCTTTTAATAGAGAACTGGAACAAAGCATTAACACATAGTGAATACATGAACTCCTCAAACTACGGTCATCACCGAGAGTGGGCCTGGTTGTTGCACTACGGGGTTGTCGGATCATAACATGTAGTAGGTGACTATAACTTGCAAGATCGGATCTAGAACATGGAAATAATGGTGATAACATAAACGGTCCAGATCTGAAATCATGGCACACGGGCCCAAAGTGACAAGCATTAAGCATAGCAAAGTCATAGCAATATCAATCTAAGAACATAGTGGATACTAGGGATCTGGCGCTAACAAAACTAATTCGATTACATGATGAATCTCATCCAACTCCTCACCGACCAGCGAGCCTACGAAGGAATCACTCACTCCCGGTGGGGAGCATCATGGAATTGGCGATGGAGATGGGTTGGTGATGACGAAGAACGAAGATCCCCCTCTCCGGAGCCCCAAACGGACTCCAGATCTGCCCTCCCGAGGTAGAACAGGACTTGGCAACGGCTTCGTCTCGTGGATCGCGATAATTCTTTCTCCCTGATTTTTTCTGGAATAACATGATTTTATATTATCACGGGGTCGTCTATGGGGCCACCAGGTGGGTGCAACCCACCTGGGCGCCAGGAGAGGGGGGCGCGGCCTGGTGGGTTGTGCCCACCCAGGGGCCCCTCTCTGGTGGGTCTTGGCTCCAGAAATTCTTATTATTGGTATAAAAATCCTCGCAAAGTTTCGTTCCATTCCAAGAACTTTTATTTCTGCACAAAAACAACACCATGGTAGTTCTGCTGAAAACAGCGTCAGACCGGAGTTAGTTTCATTCAAGTCATGCAAATTAGAGTCCAAAACAAGAGGAAAAGCACGAGAAAAAGTAGATACGTTGGAGACGTATCAACTCCCCCAAGCTTAAACTTTTGCTTGTCCTCAAGCAATTCAGTTGTTAAACTGAAAGTGAGAAAGAAAAACTTTTATGAACTCTTTTGCTCTTGTTTGCATAAATAAGCTTAAACAGCACCTAGGTTTTCAGCCAACATTATAACTAACATGTCAACAATAGCTCTTGAAGATTATAATGACTCATATCAATAACATAATCATCTAGTGAGCAATAATAAGATATCTCAAACAGCAACATGTTGTCAAAACAACCATGATATAATATGACTATAGTGGTATCTCACTAGCCCTTTCTGAGACCGCAAAATATAAATGCAGAGCACCTCCAAAGTTCAAGCAGCGACTAAACATTGTAATTCATGGTAGAAAAGATCTAGTCGTGATGCACCCAACATTAGCTATACGCAATGCATAAATGATGACAGTTGTGCTCTACTCAGTTTCTAGCGCTTGTTTGTAGAGGGTGATGATACAACATGAAAGTAAATAGAAAGTCCCTTCGCAGAGGGAAGCAGTGATTTGCAGAGGTGCCAGAGCTCAGTTTTTAAAAACAAAGATAAGTGATATTTTGAGACAGGCACCCTTCTCATTCACTTCATGACCATCAGTTATCAACATCTTCCATGCTAAGCACAGTAGTGGCGGTTCCCAAGCGGAAAGTAAAGGTTTTGACTCCATTGGGAGTTTTTGTTTGATTATTTCAGAGATGAACTCTTTTCATGTTTGTAGTTTGGGACTGGGCATCCCTATTACCACCCATTTCCTCGTGCGATGGCGAGTGAATAAACACTCGACCTGAGGATAACCCGCTTAGCAGGAAGATATCAACCACCTCCTGTCGTTCCATGAGCGATCCAGGAACACACTACAAAAAATACACATCTGTGACATTTTGGGCCGAACAAATTTTTTTCTGTCATACATATGACACTTCTATGACGATAATTGTGACAAAACCCGGTATCATCATAGATGTGGTGGGCTCCTACTTCTATGACAAAAAATCATGACAGAAAATGGGCTTTTCGTCCTGGGCGGGCCGGAGACGTAGCTGCATGACATTCTTTGGGCCGTCCATGACAGAAAAAACCATGGTAGAAGCGAGGGGGAGGAAAATTTCGGGGAGTTCTTAGTTACGGTGGGAGGTCGGGGACCGAGCGATGTGCATTTGTCTCGTACACGTACGCACGTGTGTGTGAGGCGTTGGCTCTAACTAAACCCGAGCGAGGCGTTGGGCTCTAACTGAACCCGAGCGATTGCACTGCAGGCTACGCGTTACTGAACCCGAGCGATCGATGGTTGTTAACTGAACCCAATCGAGCGATTCCTTCGCTACTGCTGCTAACTGAAGCCGATCGATTGGATGAACAGTGAGTCTTGTGGGGGGGGGGTTGGATGAACAGTGAGCGATGGCGTTGCCTGTGGATGAACAGGACCCTATGGTGTGGAGGGTTGGATGAATAGTAGATGGTGGAGGGGTGCCCGTGGAGGGGTGGTTGAACAGGACCCCATGGTGTGGAGGGTTGGATGAACAGTAGACGGTGGAGGGGTGCTCGTGGAGGGGTGGTTGAACAGTAGCTGGTAGAGTAGCGGGCGGTGGAGGCTGGATGAACAGGAGCCCGTGGAGGCTGGAGGAGGTCGACGGTAGCCCGTGGAGGCTGGAGTAGGTCGATGGTGGAGATGAACAGTATCCCGTGGAGTCCCGTTTTGCGGTATGCCACACCCCTCCTAATGAACATGACCCCCGTTTTGACTGTAGGAGGTCCGTTTCGTCCGTTTTGCGGTACGCCACACCCCTCCCAATCAACAGGACCTCCGTTTCGACCGTAGGAGGTCCGTTTTGTGGTACGCCACACCCCTCCCGATCAATAGGACCCCCGTCTCAACTGTAGGAGGTCCGTTTCGTCCGTTTTGCGGTACGCCAGACCCCTCCCGATGAACATGATCCCGTTTCGAACGTGGCCGGTCAAACACAAGGCCGTTTCCTCTGTTTTGTGGTACGCCAGGCCTCGTTTCCATCACATGTTCCGTCCAAGCCCTCCCGATGAATACGACCACGCATTCTGTTCCGACCCAGCCGGTTGGCTCCCACGCCTTCCGTTGCCTCCGATGAACATGACGCATTCTGTTGCCTCCCCATGAACACGGCGCATTTCGTTGCGTCCCCATGAACACGACGACGACACTGTTTCTCCGTTCCGATCTAGCCATGTACACGAGGCCTGGCCGTACGTATGCGCGAGTAGGCATTCGAGACCCCGCCCGTATGTACACATACGTGGCCGTATTTTATTTCTTGCACCCTGGCCGTTGTACGTACGTGTACATGCTACGTGCGCGCCTCTACTACGACACATGTGCGCCTCTACATCCACCAGTATATATGTACGTACACGTTCGCGACCAGAATGACAACGCTATGTACGCTTCGACCAGGTGGGTCCCGACTGTCAGGCACATGCTTGCGTGCAAAGATGTAGCTGGTGGGTCCCAGCAGTCAGGGGGGAAACATTTTTTCATGAAATACGGTGGCCCATCCGGTGGGTCCCCGCTGTCAGGTGGAGGAATAATTATTTTGCACGTAATAAGGAGGCACTTCCTTGCTGCGGGCGTGGACCCAGCTGTCAGCGTCTCCACGTATAGTCCACGTCCGATGGAAGCCTTTCCTTGACCACGTTGACCACGCCGCACCGAGAGCACCAGGGCGATGGACGACGGCGAGGCCTAGGAATGGGACGACGCGGAGCTGGGGAAGACGCGGCAGTGGATGCCCACACGTAGAGGAGTACGAGGGTTCACTGGTTCGCTGCGGTGTGAGGCTGCCGTCGCGGCAGAATAACAGGGGGTGTGGGTGAGTAGAGGGATGGCCTAGCCAGCGGTGGGAGTAGTAGGGGGCGATGAGGCCTCCGCCGCATCGCAGCCGGCCACGGGAGGCAGGAGCACGAGGCACGACCGGCGCTGGTTTGGGCGGCTGGAGCAAGAAGACCAGAGGTTGAAGAAGCACTACGGCCGTTGGATGGACATCGTACGGTCACTGGAGCTAGAATCGTACATATTGACTAAGTTGACAAAGCCCTCCGTCCCCGTCAACTTAGTAGGCCAACAAGTCAGCCTGCCACTATACTGGGTCCCAGCTAATAGGGGGAGTATTCATTTTTTGTGCGTAATAAGGAGCCACTTCCTTGCGTGCGAAGATATAGTTGGTGGGTCCGAGCTTTCAGCGGCGGTAACGTTTTTTTCGCGAAATACAGAGGCCCTTTTGGTGGGTCCCTGATGTCAGGTGGAGGAATCATTATTTTGCGCGTAATAAGGAGGCATTTCCTTGCGTGCGGCCGTGGACCCAGCCCTCAGCCTCTCCACGTACAGTCCACTTCAGATGCATGTCGGTCGTTGACCATGTTGACCAGGCCGCGCCGAGAGCAACAGGGCGGTGGACGACGGCGAGGCCTAGGAAGGGAACGACACGGAGGCAGGGAAGACTCGACAGTTGTTTCCCACACGGAGGGGAGTACGACTGTACGAGGGTGTACTGGTTTGTCTGCCATCGCCAGAGAATAACAACAGGTGTGGGTGAGTAGAGGGATGGCTAGGCCAGCGATGGGAGTACGGTGGGGCGGTGAGGCCTGCGCGGCAGCAGAGCCGGCCACGGGGAGGAGGGAGCAGGCAGTCCCGTCGGCGCTTGTTTGAGTGGCTGGAGCAGGAAGAGCAGAGATTGAAGAAGCACGACGGTCGTTGGATGGCCATCCAACAGTCCCTGCTTGTGCGTCAACCTTTTTTTTAGGAAAGCCTCAAATCTGTGGAAAACAGCATACAGCCCATCTGCCATTATTTCTAATAATATACAGCCCATTTGCTAATTATTAAGGTTTTTTTGGGGCCAATATTCTTTTTGTTAGCATTACAACCCATATTGTGGCCACGGTTAAAAAATTATAAGAAATTTTGCATATTTCGGTGCGGTCCGAACTATTTTTAATCCCAAAATTTCGACTCACATTCAAACTGATTTTAAAAATAAATGTATGTCAATATAAAATCCAACAAATTCTCCACGCATAAAAATTAATGTAATTTAAAATCTCGAAATGAAAAAAAAAGATATTTGAAACAAATTGCCGGTTTGATGTGTTTTAAAAATGTACAACCCATTTCTCATTACTGATGGGTCATTTTCTCGGCCAGCCGAATGAAAGCTCTCCTCGTCTTGAAAGATTTGCAGCCCAACAGGCTTGACAAAGCGACTTACTTGGCAAATCACAAAAATATTGGGCTGTGGCCGTGGACCCAGCTGTCAGCCTCTCCACGTACAGTACTCTTCCGATGGAATGTCGTTGAGCACACCATGCTGAGAGCACCAAGGCGGTGGACGACGGCAAGGCCTAGGAAGGGGACGACGCAGAGCCAGGGAAGACGCGGCAGTTGATGCCCACGCGAAGAGGAGTACGAGGGTTCACTAGTTCGGCTGCGGTGTGAGGCTGCCATTGCCGCAAGGCCTGGCTAGCGGTGGGAGTAGTAGGGGCGATGAGGCCTCAACGGCAGCACAGCCGGACACTGGAGGCAGGAGCAGGCGGTCTCCCCGGTGCTGGTTTGGGCGGCTGGTGCAAGAAGAGCAGCGATTGAAGAAGCAGCAGGACCGTTCGATTCAAATCCAACGGTTACTGCTGCTAGAATCGTTTGTTGACTAAGTTGACAAGCCCTGCGTACGCGTCAACTTAGTAGGCCCATAGGTTAGCCTCCCAACCGGTGCGCCCCAGATGTCAGTGGGGGAATCATTTTTTCGCGTAATAAGGAGGCAGTTGATTGCGTGCGGCCAGGCCAGCAGAGGGAGTAGGGTGGGCCGGGGAAGCCTGCGCGGCATCACAGCGGACCACAAGAGGAGGGAGCAGGCAGTCCCGCCGGCGCTAGTTTAGGCGGCTGGAGCAGGAAGATCAGAGATTGAAGAAGCACGTCGGCCGTTGGATGGACATCCAACAATCACTGCTGCTAGAATCGTGTGTTCACTGACAAAGCCTTGCGTAAACAAGCCAACCTCGAAATATGTGGCGTGTACAGCCCATTTGCTATTATTTTTATAATTTTTACTCATTTTCTAATTCATATGGAATTTATTGCAGCCCGTTTTCCATTTTTAGAATTGTTGGCCATTTTCTGGTCAGTACCAGGGTCAAAAAATTAACTAAATATGTGGGAAATTCTGAAAATTTACAAATTTTTGCTGGGGAATGAAATATTCTTAATCCAAAAATTCATAGCCATACTAAAACAAATTTAAAAATAAATTAGTACTATGTCATGTTAAATCCAATGAAATACGTATAAGATATCAGTGAAGAACAAAAACAAAAGGAGAAACTTATATCCCATTTGCTATAAATCTTTTGGAATTTTCAACCCCTTTTGATATTACTTTGAACAGACGTTGACCATACTCCTAAGCCAGGCCAGAATGCATCCCTCCTCGTCTTGAAAGATTTGCAGCCCAGTAATTCGGAGAAAACAAATAGGCCTAGCTTGGGTATTCTTCAAAAAGAAATACTGGGCTACCTATTTTCCCAAAGAACTGGTGCATGAGCATTTAGCTTTATTTATTTATTTATTTACTTATTTATGTTTAGGGGACCATGAGCATGTACCTGGGCCGGATTCAGGTGAGAGCCTCCCTTCCACTTAATTATGGGCTTCTCTATTGGGCCTTCATCAGTGGGTTGCATGTTATCAACAAGTGGAAAATGTGTTCCGTACGAAAAATAGTATGCGCTACATACAGTACGGGGCACTAAAGAATCAAACCATGCAACAACTTCCAAAACATTGTGTTTGTCATTCTAACAACACATTTATTCAACCAACAGACAGAATATACTACTGATTGTACATTGAAAACAGCAGCAGCAGCAACCAAGGCTGGGGGTGCAATAGAAGCAGTAAGCAGGCCAGAAGAGTGAAGACACAGCTCTCTCTTCCAAACCAAACATCAGCCATGATTACAAAAGGGCTACCAAAAAAGAACAAGTGTATGCATCAAACTAAATAAAGATCCTACTACACCAAGTGTACGCATCTAACTAACTGGCTCAGTTAGACGTTACTATTTATTAAGCTGTGGAGATTGGCTGACGGCTTGAACCAGATGGGTGCCTGACGGGGGAAACTCCAGCCAGCAGGTCGAAGCCTGATACTTGCGACCCTCTCTCCTACTTTGGGCTGCAGAGCGTGGCGGAACATATCAGGGTATGGTGCATGCAGAGACGCATGGTACGCTGTGTACACACAGTTTTGCCTGATGAATGAAACTGCGCTGCCATCATGATCCTTGCCGTCGGTTATCTCCTGGTTAATCAGATAATTCAGTCCGACAAACAGAGAGCGTGTACCAAGGCTACTTACCAGCGTCCATTCAAAAATTCCTGAAGGCCCAGAGAAGCTGGGATCCTACTCAAAGACCTTGCAGTGACTGTGATTGTATTCCGCGAAACAACACATCTGGTACGTGCGAATGATCATCAATCTTTTGTCGTCGTCTAATCGAGCCAGGAACCACCTGCAACTGCCATGCCGCTTTTCTTTGAAAGGTTCTGGGATTAGGAAGGGTAGGGACACCAGGCGGCCTACAACATCATATCAAGTTGGAGTCAAATAAAAAAGGGCTCTTGATTTAGTCAATCTTAAGAACAGCATGTTATGAGCATGAATATTTTTTCAGCAAATGTTGACAGTAATATAAGCAAGCCATCATGATATCATAGGAAAGTAACATACTGTTGTAACAACCGTTTGTAGCGATGACTGGAGTAGGCCAGCAATACGTCCAGCCATAGAAGGAGTCGACGGCGTAAATGAAGCCCTTGTGTTCAATGGCATCAGAGAACCTGGACCGAGGGAGTAGCACAGTCTGCAAGCATATATCGAGAGAGACGTGTAGTGCGACAGTATATAGTAAAGTTTGTGCTATATGCACGTACTTGCAAAATGCATACGAATACACAAGGTTTCCAAACTTTCCCTTTTACATACTTAATTAAGGACGCTAAAAATTCCTGAACGTTCGAGATTTATCATTTGCGTCCCAAAACTAATGAGAACGCCTTATGAAACAAAAATTATACTCCTCCTAAAAGCCACGGCGCTCGCAGGAGCGGTTGCGGCGCGCCACGAGTGCCCTGGTGCGCGGCCGTTTCCCAGTGCGCCGACACAACGCCTCTTCCTCAGCCTCACAACTCGCGAGGTGCTGATTGGCGGCTTGCCAGCGGGCGAGCGTGATCTCACCGGTGTGGTGATCCGGCGCCAACAGGTACTCCTCCTTGCTGGAAGCATGCACCCGGTCCACGTACTGCCAAGCGTAGATGAGGCGCTTGGGCCCGACTACACTCAAGGCGTCGGCACGGGCGTCCTCCGCCACCCTCACGGCCCTCGCACAAGCCTTCTGCCAAAGAGCCAATTGCCTGCCTCTCTCGGATGCGACATAGGCCTCCCAGGAAGCTTGTTCCGCAGTGCGCTTCTCTTCCTTAGCCTTCTTCTCCGCCTCTATTTTGGCGCGTTCTGCTGGAGGCAAAGCCTCCCACAAGGCGACATCCATTTCTTTCCAAAGCTCCTCAAGGTTGGGGGGCTCGGCGAGCGGCGTGTCGTTCTCCTTGTAGTGGGGAGCCGATGCGTCCTCCGGCGCACATGCTGGCGAGATTGGGAACGCTGACGCGTCGAGGTCGAGGAGCGGAATGCCGACGCGTCCTCCTCGACTAGTGGCGGCGAGGAACGGAACGGCGACGCGTCGCGTCGCGGCGAGGAGCGGAACACCGACGCATCCTCCTCGACTAGTGGCGGCAAGGAATGGAATAGCAACACATCGCGTAGCGTCAAGGAGCAGAACACCGACGCGTCCTCCTCGACTACTGGCGGCGAGGAACAAAACAGCGACGCGTGACCGTCCGTGCGGTGCACCGAGGGGCTCCTAGGGCTCGGGAGGGGCGATGCCATGGTGGTAGGCGTGAGAGGGAGGGGGAGGAGATAGCGATGAACGTTAACGTGAGGGGGAGGAGATAGCGATGTCGTGGGAGGGGCAATATTTATAGCGAGCAATGGCACACCTACGTAAGATATGGACTGAGTTGCACTGACTTAACTGTAGGTCCAGTTGCGTCACTGACATGTGGGCCAGGCCCCTGTTGGGCCCATATGTCAGTGACCCAATGCACCTGCAGTTAAGTAACAACTACGTGGGCATATTTGTTGGAGTAAATTACGGGGGAGCGAAGGGGTGGAAATATTGCTGGTCACAACGGATTGGACGAGTGTGGGGGAGGAGAGTCATGCATGCAGATTTTTTCACATGGGGTGGAGTGATGGGACCGCCGGAGGGAGAAGGAGAGTTCGGCAGGCATATTGTTTCCACAAATGGAGAGGAAAAGATTTGGAGACGAACGGGCTTCCTGTAGGTATGGGGAACGGTGCATAATAAGTCATCTTGCATGTCGGGCTAGGTATAGTCTCAAGTCATTAAAAACATACATGCCCCACACATGTTCATATTTCAAGGTGCACTAAATTATTGCATGCGATGATTAAGGCTGGCCATAATGATGGTATCTTAGCTGGTATCATGCACACGGGAATAGCAAACATGCTGATGTGGCAAAGAATTAAAGAAGAGAGGGGGTTAGAGTAACTAGTATTCATGCATGCATTGGTAAACACATTTTTTTGTGAAGAACGACAACACTAGTTGAGTACTTTTGCAGACTTCAAAAACTATTCCACCGCCTCTACTATCTTTCTAAGAGTAGGTGAAAATTTTGAATCGAGCCCTTTAAACTAGAAGGGAGGTAGTGGTACTCTAATATCTAACCTTGTTGTGATGACAAGATAGGACATGGCACGCACCTGGACGGAGGAACTAGTCTGCATTGTGCATTTAAGTTTTGTCTGAAGTCAATGTACCTCTACTTTCACCAGACCTATAGAAAAATGTGTCAACACAACATTATAAAATGTAACACTCATGTGTGCGAGACAGCGAGAGGCCAACTGCGTGCGTGCACCTTTTCTCTTCGTATATGTACTCCACCGTTTGTCTGGTGTCCAAAAAATGATAATAACTACTAGCAATGTGCCAGTGCGTTGCCACACGATGAAAGTAGATTAATACATATTCACTGATTTGATAGAAAAAAAGTCTAGTTTTGAAATACGTATATCACTAAAAATATGTTATGTTTCACTCAAAATATATTCCTTTGGCGGTTTTGATGAGATAAGGGAGGAATGTTGTTGGTTTCAAGATTCAAGAAGTGGTATATGTCTAATTTATACTCTTACTAGCAAGATGCCTGTGTGTTGCATGGAACATGAAGATCTTGTGGGAGAAAAGGATGAACGAGGGAAGGCCTTATCTGCAAATGTGGTGAAGAGTGTGGGTAAATTGCCATATTTTCCTTCCTATCCGTCAGATATAAATCGGATGACCTACATTGCAGGATGGCAGGCCCACCATCATCACCAACTCTATTTTTTATCCCTACTCTTATAAAAAGCATTGTCGGTGATGATCGTGTGCTTGCCATCCTGCAATATAGGCCGTCCAATCTATATCTGAAAGATAGGAAGGAAACTATGGCAATTTTGCAAAAAGATACCCACACCCCTCTCCACATTTGCAAATAAGGCCTTCCCTCGTTCATCCTTTTCCCCCACAAGATAAACTACTCATACAAATGCATCTTGATGTTCCGTGCAATGCATGGGCATCTTGCTAGTTGTTGCAAAAAGCCCATGTGTGTGTGAGAGAGAGGGAGAGTGGAGGAGGACGGAGTGCATGTGTGACAAAGACACAAGGAGTGTGTGTGTGCGATAGGTATCAGCTTAAAATGAGGCGATGGTGTGTGTGTGCATGATCGAGAGGGCGTGTCTCAAGAAGGGAAGAAAAATCTACATAGATACAAGGAGCGGGAGAGAGACATGTATGCGATGGTGGAAGCACGAGTGTGCGGGTGTATAAACCTATCTAGAGGCTAGCTAGTCGATAAATGTTTGTGAGAGAAATACGAGTCGGGGTGCGAAAGCGAGAGTGTGTGTGTGACTGAGAGAGACGGTAGTCGGGAAGGGTAGTGGAAGCAGAAGTTGTGTGTGTGTATGTGTGAGAGAGAGGAGACGGTAGTCGGGGTTGTCTGATCAGTAAACAAATGAATAATGTTAGTCTGAGATGGAGACGAAAAGGAGATCGCAACAAATGTTGTGTCTACGGGAGAGAGAGAGAGAGAGAGAGTAATTTTAGTGGTATGAGTCATATGTAGAGACATATAGGGTGTGTGAGAGAATCCCATAGAGAGAAAGACAAAGTGAAAGACGAGTGGAGACTGTGTGTGGCGGTGAAAAAGAAAGCTTAGGTACCGAGTGATACCATAGAATAGTAGAGACGTGAGAGATAATGAAAACCGTGTAATGTATAATGATAGGGAGAGTGTGACACTTCTTAAGGGAGACGTCAAGAGACCATGTTTACGAGGATAGGAGAAACATGAAGTGAGCGTGCGGGTGAGCTGGAGAAAAGAGAGTGATAGCTACCTGAAGGAGCATGCATGCGAGAGAGATGGGCGTGAAAGGAGTGAACAAAAAAGGGATTCAAATATTTGAATTCGAGATGATGATACATGTAATCCATACTCGAACCAAAATTGATCTATCAAACATGCATACTCATATGAATTCACGCACATCTATGCTATTTAATATGTAGATATTATTGATCCATACATTTTAGTAGAACATAATTTGGTTAATTTTTTTCGAATTCAACCTTAAGATTTCGAGATTGTTGTATTTGTAAATCATATTATACATATAAAGGAGCAGAATTCTTTGTTGTGCTTTTGAAAGTATATATAAAAAATGATGTATATAGAATATAATTCAAATTGAAAATGGATCCCGCCCGAAAAAAATAGAATACAAACGAGATTCGAATTGAGTTGGCACGGTAAACATGCACTTTGCAAAATTTGAACGAAGCGGGGAAAGTCGCAGTAACCGCCCGAAACCAAAATCTGCGAGATGGAAATCACTACTGCCTATCCCTGCCACGCAAAGCCTATCTGCTAGATTTCTATAGGTTTTGATAGGGGTAGGTTTGTAATTTCACCCAAACATGACGTAACCGCCTCTCACCCGGATTCATACACGGTGGGCGCCAAAACACAGTGTGTCCTCGGCCAAAATCGACTCCCTCCCCGATTCATATTCATACACGGTGGGCGCCAAAAACAAACTCTCGTCGGCAAATATTTTTTTTGAGGGGAAGGACAGTAGGAGAGGCTCCTACTGTTTTTGTATATATATCACAAGGATGTTTACATATGTTACATCATTTGCACCACCCCCCAACACAACATGTTGGGTGGGGGTGGGGCAAGCCCTAGTTAAGAAAAACTAGTTACAAAGGTGTGGGATTTAGGCAGCGTGGCCTCAAATGAGGATGTTACAAATGGTGGTAGTACTTCCAGCTTGCTCCTCACGTACCCTATGACGCAAGAGATCGAAGTCTCCCACGAACCTCTGTAGCCAGCTTGCTTGTGAGGGTGCAACCCCCCTGAAATGGTTGTTATTCCTTTCTTTCCAAAGGCTCCAGGAGGCAGTGAAGAAGATCTCAAGAAAGAAAGGTCTACGAGTTATGTCTCAGGCACGGAGGACCACATCAAGACGCGATGGAAGAGCTAGCCAGTTGATATGAAGTTTGTTCCAGCAGGCTTGGCTAAAGTGGCAGGTAAAAATCATATGATCAATCATCTCTTCGATGTTTTGCCCACAAAGTAGACAGCTGAGATCATCTCCGATGTTGTAGTGCCTTCATTTAAGCATGTTTCGAGTGTTTAGTCTATCATGCAGAAGCAACCATCCAAACACTTTGATCTTCATGGTGCATTTTGAGCTCCAGAGTAATCAGAATAGGGGGTGGGCTTGCAACTCCCGAAAGCAGAATTTATAGTAATCCGCAGCTCTGAAGTCAGGCTTCCCCCAAATGCAGTGCCAGATGTCATTGGTGGTTGTCGAGGGCTGCAGTCTGACGATCGTTTGGATGTCGCGCACTTCCTCGAAGGCTTCAGGTGAGAGGGGAAGGTGGAAGGTTTCGTGTAGTGATGAACTCTCCAAAAAGTTTTCCACAGAGGCGTCTTCATGCAGAACGTAAGAGAATGCTCTGGGATGTGAGGTCTCTAGTGTCTCGTCTAGCCATAAATCCTTCCAGGCAAGAGCTGTCGTGCCATCGACCACCTGCACACGACTCACCCCTCGATACTTAGGAGTGAGCTTGAGAACGTCGCGCCACCAAAAGGACCCCACTGCGTCAGCTGCATGTGGGATTTTATCAGTGTAGTAGGTGCTCCAGAGGAGCTATACCCATGGGACGTCTTGTTTGTTGTAGAATTTGTGTAAGAACTTGAGGAGCAGGGCTTCGTTTTGGATGGAGAGATTGATCACTCCGAGACCACCATGTTTTTTAGGTCTGCACACTAAATCCCAGGATGCCAGAGAATTGCACTTGTCTCCTTGCTCAGTTTTCTTCGTCCAGAGACATCTTCGTCTGATTTTGTCAATCATCTCCAATATCTTTGGGTGCACTTTGAGTGTACATAGGGCATATATGAGCAAAGAGGTGACCGAAGCATTCAGCCAGGATAGTTTGCCTCCATATGACATCATGGAGATGGTGGCGGTGAGGCAACATTCAGTACTGCAGACTAGAGGCATGAGGTCATCAACAGAGGGCTTGGAGATGCCCATGGGCAGACCCAAGTACGTAAAGGGCATAGACCCGACATTGCATCCAAAGATGTGGGCCAGTTCAGTTGTCGTTGCAGGGTCAAGATTGATGGGAATCAAGGTGGACTTGTGGAAATTGATCTTAAGTCCAATGGAAGTAGCGTAATCAGCGAGGATTTGTTTGATTAGAGCGGCTTGTCTAGGACATGCTGGCAAGGCCAAGATCGTGTCGTCAGCGTATTGTATAACGGGGTAATCTGTTTGACCAGTGCAAGGGAAAGGAAGTTCAATCAAGCCCTGACGAAAGGCGTCGTTGATTGCCGCTTGAAGTAGGTCAGCTGCCAGGACGAAAAGTAGCGGGGAGAGGGGATCCCCCTGGGGGACTCCACACTTGCAGAGAAATGGTCAACCAGGGACACCGTTAAGTAAGAAAGAGCCGCCCGAGGAGAATATGCATTCAATCCAGTTGATCCATTTATCATTGAAGCCCATGCATCTCATTATGTTAATCATAGGCGTGTGTCCAATCGTGTCGAATGCTTTGGCAAAGTCAAGCTTCAGAAGAACTATTTGCTTCCGCGATGCTTGGCATTGGTGTATGTATTGATATGCCCAGGCCATGCAATCTTGGATGGTCCGGCCCTTGATGAAACCATATTGGTTACGATGGATGAGTTTTAGTATAACCTTTTGGAGGCGATCGGCCAATAGCTTAGTGATTAGCTTGAGACAGCAGTTAAGGAGGGTGATTGGGCGATAGTCGTTGATAGTTTCAGGTGAATTGATCTTCGGGATGAGTGTGATGAGCCCATCATTGATGCTTGTAAGATCTAGATCGCCAGCATGGAATTGGTCACAAAGGGCATAGAAATCATGCTTAATTATGCGCCAGCAAGCTTTAAGGAAAGCCCCACTGAAGCCATCCGGGCCAGGCGCTCGGTCAGAGGGCATCTCTTTTATTACCGCATCAATCTCCTCGTGTGTGAAGGGTGTCGTTAGATGATCCAAATTGTTAGCCTGTTGAATGAGGGTAGACAGATCAAATTTTATTTCAGTGGGTGATACTGTCCCAAGATGAGCTTTATAAGTTTGGAACAAAAGTGCTTCTTTGCTTGGGTGATCATCAACTTGGGTGCCATCACTGTCTTGGAAGCAAGCAATGTTGTTCTTGCGATAACGTTCAGTAGCAATTGCTTGGAAAAGTTTCGTGTTTTCATCTCCAAATTTGACCCAACAAATTGTACACCATTTTTTCCAGTATTGTTTCTGATATTTAAGAAGCCGGAGCAGGTGCTTCTTGAGAATGCGTCTGAAGTTGAATTCAGGAGTGGAAAGGGTTCTTTTATTTTCTAGTTCATCCATGTCAGCTAGGACTCTATTGCAGTTATTGATGGCAACCGATAAGTGGGAGATTGATTTACTCCAAGTCTTGAGAGCATGTCTGAGTGCTTTGAACTTGCGGCAAAGAATTGTAGTAGCATTTTCTGATCTCACCGGTTTGTCCCAAGTATTTTTGACGGTATCCATGAAGCCGGGGTGTTGAATCCAATAGGACTCGAACCTGAATAGTTTGCAACGGGGAATCTTGGTCTCGATCGAGACAATGCAAGGGAAGTGGTCTGAAACTGGTTTTCCAAGCGGCTTGACTAGAGTTTTAGGGTAAATATTTGTCCAGTGGATGGACGTAAAAAACCAGTCCAGTTGTTCTAAGAGCGGGTCATGTTGCATGTTGCTCTAGGTGTATGTGCGTCCTTTAACAGGTAACTCAATAAGGTTTTGCTGTCGGATGATGTCATTGAACGTGAACATATCTTGAGTACTACCACCCGGTTTGTTACGATTGTCGGGTGCTCTGATGTAGTTAAAATCACCCAAAAGCAGCCAATCTTGGTTATGTGGGATATCCAGCTCGTATAGCCAGTTAGTGTATGTGATACGATCGTCCCCTGTGCAAGGGCCATAAATATTAGCTAGGGTCCACGACTATGCTGATTGTGTACTGGAAAAGTGAACTACGAGCGCATAAACATCTGAGAACACAATAGTGCCAGTAAACATTGAACTTTTCCAGATGGTAATGAGACCCCTCGAGGCACCACGAGATGGAACATAAGCAAAACGATCAAATTGTCGTGGACAACAGGACTTAATAAACGCAAGATCGATATCAGTCTTCTTAGTATCTTGCAAGAAAATAATAGAGCAACCACTAGAGAGTACGGCATTATGAAGCGCTAACTGTTTTGGTTCAGAGTTCAGACCTCGTATGTTCCAGGAGAGAACATTCCAGCTCCGCAAAAGAGTCATTTAAGGACGGGTGGCATTGAGCTGAAGGAGGATATGTGTCAGCTCCTTCGTTCTCCTGTTGAGGGGCGCCTGAAGAAGGATTACTGGAAGGAGTTGGTGCAGCCAGAAGAGCATCTTTAGATAATTCAGCCAGTGGGACCGCACATTGATTTATGCCAATATCCTGCAGCACATGGATGGGTGTAGGCGGAGGGATTGCAGTAGCATCAGTACCTGAATGATTGACAGCGGAGGATGAACCCATGGAGGGCGTGATCCTGGGCAGCACCTTGGAGGAAGTTGTGCATCTGTCAGAGTTGTGATTTACACAAAAGCCATTGTACTTGTTGTTCCTTGTGCTACGCCTAACTTCAGTGGTTATAATAGGTGCAACAGCTTTGGGACGACGGCCCCGAATCACCAGAGGGCCAGCAGAGGCAGATATGGTCTCAACTGCAGCCAGACCCAGGCCCTCTAGAGGCAGGCCAGTAGCATGCCCTAATAAGTAGTCTGAACTTGTAGCAGCTAAGGTAGGAGCAGGCTGGTCAGCCTGAGCATCAGCAGAGAGGCTCATATCAGACGCGGTGTCTAAAGTAGTGAGCCCAGGGGCAGTCGGAGCGCTTGGAAGTGAGTCCATCAGGGCTACTGCCATTATTGGAGGTGCAGGTTGTAGTTCCTCAATGACCACAGAGGATGTTGGCTGATGTGCAAAATGGATTCCAGTGCTGTCAGAGGACACCAAAATAGAAAGTTCTGCAGTGTTGTTCTTTAAGCCATACCCACTGGACCAGGGACCAATAGTGGAGATCTGAGGTCTCAGGGCCTCAAAGATAAACGTGTTTAAACGCTGCCTGGGAATGGGATCAGATATCAGTAGAGATAAAAGCTCGTTGCCTTCAGCCGACAATCCAAACTGTATGCCTTGGTGATGCATAGTGACTGAGACTGTCAGAGACCCATTAGGCATTGGGGGATCCATGTTTTGCATAGGAAGGGTGGCACAATAAGAGCTGCAGTGTTGTGCATAGGCAGAGGTGGCACAATAAGAACTGCAGTGTTTTCAGAGCTGCTGTCATCCCCTGCAGAGAAAGAGTCGTTCCAAGCTTGTGTGGGACTGTCAGAAATATTGTCTTCAGGAACCAGACCGTGTTGAACCGTTAAACCTTGAGCAGCCAACCAAGCATGATATTTGACTAGATACGAAGGGAGCACAGGTAAGTGAGCAGCAGGGGGGCAGGCCAGTCATCCCAAGCAGCTTGAGCAGGTCCATCACCGTCCACATTGTCAGCATTGCCATGAAAACCAGCAGGGGGTGCAGCGTTCTAGACTAGCCAATTGTGGACCTGCTGTTGATATAGTTGTTCAGCAGTAAGGTCCTGGCCAAAGAGGGGTGTGGGTTACCGTCCGGTGGTGGTGGTTCCTCACCAGGCAGCAAAACCTCAGGCAAAAGGCCGTTCTAGTCATTTCTTCTGAGAATGGTAGTCTGCACTGTCCAGCAGTCCCTGGCTCCGCCCAGTTGCCAGACAACAAAGCTCTTAGGGATCAACTTTAGGCAGATGACACGAGCTTTCAGAAGAATATAGCATCTGTCTTGTCGTGGATTGTACCAGGAAACGAGAGAGCCGTAGCCACCGAGAGCTTTTGTGAGGTAGTAATCTGTCTGATAGTCATACGGAAATCCAAAGAACATAAGCCACACCTCAGGTCCAAAAGAAGTAGTGCGTCTATTCAGAGCCTCATTGTGGGGGACAAAAGAAATAAGCAGATCTTCATCCTCTAACTCGATGGGGGTGGCAACAGCAGTGTCCCGCATGAATGAATCCACAAAACCAAAAATACCAAGGCCAAATGGATGACCGCTAACTTCAATAGTTAGGAGCTGAGATTCATGGAGCAGACCTACAATGGTGTTGCGGATAGCAGCTTGGCGATGAAGAGGAACATAGGCGCTTGTCTCTGCGATGGCTAAGAAGTCATGGTTGAGTGGCGGGATTGGGCCAACCACCATGCCGCTGCGCACCAGCCGGTCAGCAGGTCCAGTCTCGACGGCGAACCCCGGCGGGAGGAACGACACTGGATTCAGCGGATAGTTCGCCATGGCTAGAGTGCTTGGGGGCGATGTGGTTTGCTTAGAGAGCTGTAATGGCGATGAGACATGACTGGGCGGCGTCTTTTGGGGAACTGGAGTGGGAGACGGAGCATGAGGGGTAGGAACGGAAAGCCCTGATGTCTTGGAAATCCATTTCCACTTTTGTGCGTATTGTCTCTTGTGACAAGATTTGTCCATGTGTTCATAGAAGGCACAAACTATGCATCGGACGGTGGCCGTGGTCTTCCTCTGTCTAGGATCATGAATGGAAGGAGCAGAAGATACGGCCATTTTGTTTTGACTGAGATTTGGGTGAGCACCAATTGGAATGGGTTGTTGGTTGCCAAAAGGGGGCAATTTGTTGCCTTATGATCTGGCCCCGAACAGTTAAGGCAAATTAGTCGGGCTTGGCACGTAGATTTGTAATGTCCCCATTGTAAGCATCTAGAACATAAAGTGGCCCAATGAGCAGATAATGAGATAATCTCGTCCAGAGAATAGTGGGTCTGGGCCAAATCAGCTTTGTGCCGGGCCATAAGCATAGGCGGCCAAGCTGAGTGGGGGGAGCATACCGGAAGGCCAATTTCAGATAAGTCTGTGGCAGCGGCGGATAAGGCACATTTAACGGACATTTAAATCCTCCCAAATTAATGTAACTGTAAGGCTGTTGCTCCTCTAATTTTGCCTTGGACAAAAAAAGCTCCATCAATGCAATGCGATCAATGCTGTCAGGGGCGGAATTAGAGGGATCATGGTTGCATGCATCACTAATCATAGGAGAAAAAGATCCAAATTGAATTTGAGTGTTCTTGGTGGAATCATGCATGATCAACTCCCCAGTCGGGGTGGAGGAAGAAGCCTCATGGGCATTGTTATCCAAGAAAACCATGGAGGAGATAGGTTTCAACCTACTCATAATGCAGCTCGAGGACGAAGGAAGAATGCCACTGGTATGATGTAAAAACCTCAGATCAGTTTTGATAGCCAATGGATTACGAGCAGCAATATCAGTCAATTCCGTGTCTGCATGCCAACTAGTGGCCAGAAATGGAGCTTTAGCAAATCTCCCGTTAAACAGGTGGAAATGGCAAACAAAATCTAGCCAAATTCGGTCTTTGAGCTTGTAAATGAAATGTCCCACTTTGTTGTTTGCCACCGAAAACCGAAAAGAGCGAGAGTTGATTTGAACCACATTGAAACCCAAGCAAACACCACTAATACAACATTGTAGAGCAATTCCAACAGAATCCACAGAGAGTGGGAAGGAGGCCGAAGAGAAAGAGACCACCAAAAAGAACTCCTTGGCATCTCTAGATGGTGAGAAATGAACTGTGGATCCAAACCTTCTTCTCACCTGGTCTGCAAGGGCAATGCCCGGTGCAAAGTCCCAATGTAGCAAGCCCACCATGGGTGAAGGAGCTAGATATCGCCATGGTTGGTGCGGTGGGTGGGAGAGAGGTGGAGGAGAGGAGAGGTGGAGGAGAGGAGAGCCATTAGAGGTGAAGAGTCATCATGAGGTGAAGAGTCGGCAAATATTCGGTGTATGCGAGATTACTGTCCTATCCCCAACCAACTAATGTTGTTGTGATGTAGTAGAAATTTGAAACGGGGGCTAAGTTTGTAAATTTCCTCGCATTTGAGACAAGCGCGCCCTGAATACATGGTTCCCCTCTTCCTCTCTACCTCCCTTTTCCCCATTCATACTCCGTGGGCGCCAAAACACCCTCTCCACCCCACCCTCCTCCGTCCGCCGCCGTCCGCCACCCCATCCACCACCGTCCTCCTCCACCATGCCGGAGCTGATACCCCGATGCCGTCGTCCATTACAAGAGATCGACCTCTCTCATCCACGGCTTTGGACCGGGATCCATGCATCCTGTCCTCTCGCTTCATCCCCGCCGTCGTCCACCTTGCCGACGTCGCTCCTACGACCGTCTCATCCACCGCACCCCGCCGCCACCGTCTACCCTCCTAGATCTGCTTCCTCGCCGCCGACAGCCATCGCTACCGCAGCACCGTCAAATTCTTAGCAGATGCATACACGGCACCGCACCAGAGGCGGTACTCTTTTGTATCTGCTCAACTTATTTATCGCAGCAAAAAAATAGATCGCCACTACTTTACTCTAATTTCTTGTCTTGGTTGCGAAGTTGCCTTTGTCCAGTTTGCACCTTCAGATCCGCCATGGCACGCTCAACACTATAATCCCAATGCTTATGGTTTTCCCCTTTTATATTCCACACTAGTTAAATCACAGTAGACTAAATTTCAAAATTGGGTCAGTCGATTTTTCAGAGCTCGCCGGAGTTTGCCGGTGCGATCGAAGGGGCTCGGGTGGTTGTCGGGCCTCACCGAACGAAGAAAACTCGACGCGGGTGGGGGTTGGGGCGGGGGTGGGGGTGGGGGTGGCGGAGGAACACAGGCGGTGGGGGCCGGTGGTGTGTTCTGTATGGGAAGAATCAGAGACGAGGAAGAAGAAGGGTTAGGAGACGTAGGATCTTCATCCAACCGCCTGAAATGGTCGAGAGACAGCTAGGAGTTGCATTCTTAATGCGCTCTGGTTCATCATGTGTGGGCACTGCGGAACCAACATTTTATTATCCAAAATCTGCTTGCTCTTCTTTACCATGTTCCTCTTGCGTTCTTCTTTAATATGTACTCTCTCCGTTCCTAAATACAAGTCTTTGTATAGATTCCACCATGGACTACATATGGAGCAAAATGAGTGAATCTACACTCTAAAATGTATCTAGATACATCTGTATGTGATCCATAGTGGAAATCTCTACCAAGACTTATATTTTGGAACCGGAGGGAGTATGATAGTAGTACAGTATGTTCCTTGTATTGAAGATGAGCACGGACATTTGCATTGTAGAGGTCTATACGGTCGGTTGTGATGGACACTTTGAGCCTCTTTGATTCGTAGGATCTTGTAAACATAGGAATAGGATTTGTAGTGGCCTGCCCACTTGAATCCTATAAGAATAGCAAGGAAATGCGGGGAGCTGTGTCGTCTTTGAGAGTTACACTAATATTAACAGTACCACACCTTCACTTGAAGAGAGCTAGTATCCGAAGCCTTTCTAGCCGTACTGGCAATACTAGCACATATATTCCAGCAAGTTCCACTTTGCTGATTTTACTCTGATGCTTAAGGTTTTCCCATTATATCTACACTATGATCTGTGTAGCTGCTTTGTGTCGCACTAGCAGCAGTCCACTCTTGAAGCTAAACACTGCAATGACTTACAAAATTGGCACCAAGGCATTGAGTGCCATTCTGGATGCAATGAAACTCATACGCTCCCCACCTGTTGATTCTTGTTCAGAATATGATCCTAATGACTATTCTAACCTCGAGGAGTTAAAGGCAGATGGCCTGTCCTGTTCACCCATCAAGGTGCCTGTTCTAATTTGGCAATGTTTTATTGATTGCGGGTATCTTGCATATGTTGTCTTGCATTTCTTCTACTTTGTTGCACCGCCATCTGCTTAGTTTACTCATCGTATATGTCGAGATGCCATGCCCATCCATTATAAATACATATTCCATCTGTCATCATACCATGTTTTTCCACTCAAATGTTGTTCTTGTGCATCAGACATCAAAAAGGAAGAGGGTGATTGCCGAATCTGAAGCAGCACCAGCAAAGTCCTTGAAAAACATGGTGGTGCCGAAGAAATCAGACAGCACCCCACTTATATTGGCTGTAGAACCAGTGACACAAAACGTAGGACCAACTCCAGCAGACTGTACCCATACTTCACTGGCCACACCACTAGCCCCACCACACAGGACCTGCACTCCAGCAAAAGGTATACCGATTTCATTTGCCATAGCACCAGCTGTACCACAAAAAAATCCCACTCCAGCAAAAAGTACAGCAAGTCCACCGGCCGAAGACCTATCCCAACTGCAGAGACGGCCAATTCTTGCAGATTGGAACCCCATTCCATTTATTCCCAGTTTAAAAGACAATGCTTTCAATGTTGTTAGGGACTACATGCATATATTCCCATCATGGGAAGATTATTGTGAAGACAAACACCATTTTCACATCTTCCTGTCCAACTTACGTGTAAGTGCTATTATTCATGGTTATTATTTTCCTGTTTTCTACTGATTGAACACATCAATGATTTACATTACATTGTTGTAACTAGGCGAGGGTCAATCTAGATAGTCATGACGAGCAAAGCTTGCTTTTGCTTTTCAAGGAAGCATTGCAGCATTATCGGTGTTACCTGAGGAAATCACACTTTGATGGCAAGTCTATAAACGAATTTCCGGTGAAGTCTCCTGTGCTAAATTTAGAAGACATTGAATGGAAAAACCTTGTTATGCACTAGTCTCGTTCCCAGGATGAGGTATTGTCTATGAAATCACATGACAATTTGAACTTCTACTTTTCCACATGTGCCTTACGGATCTTTTTTGCAGGAAATCTGCTCGAAGAAGAATTCCGGTTTGACAAGAACGACAGGATATCACAAATATGTTGCCCGCTGCTTTGCTCTTGTTAGTACCTATTGTCCTGTATCACTGTACTTGCATACATACCTGGTTCATTATGTGACAGCAGTATGCATGATAGCTTGCTTATCAATTGTTTGCTCCAAATTATCTAATCTGTATGAATGGTTACATTAGTGTAGAATATATCCAATGCCAATGTTTTTTTAGCTCTGCATTATTCTTGTAAGTACATGCTGTCCTTTATCGATGTACTTATAATGACAGGTAGTTGTTCATGTACCATCACTCTACAGCTTATTTTCCTTTGCCCTCCATTTTCTACACATCAGATCTATATTTACTCTTACCATTAAGGTTGGTACTGAAGAAGTTTAGCTGTGCATTGCTCTTGGCTGTACCTTTTGCCTGTATCGCTGTGCTTACATTTATAGCTACTTGGTTATGTAGCATCACTCTTCATCTTATCTTAAATATTCTCCATTTTTTCGTATATTATCACATCTATATTTACTCTTAACAAAATGTAGAATAAAGGAAATGCTTTTGAAGAAGATTATGTGGTAAACTTCTTGAATTGCCCCCCCCCATCAGCATGGACAAGGCCTTTATAGAGCCTGTCTTCACCAATAATGTAAGTTTGTCCATCTCAAGCCTTCAAACTTTGTTGTATATATTTGGTTAGGCATGACTGCAACAGTTTTTTATTTTTGGTGTTTGCATCAAATTGCTAGTTTAAAGTTTATTATGTACTTCATAAACAAAAGTTTGTCCTTTCTCAATTTAAGTTTTCAGTTGTACAACCAAGTTCCTTCTTCATACCATGTAAATTAAACTATACAGAGCAAGTGATCTTCTTTTGCACTGCATGTATGCTTCTGTTCTTCATCCGTAATCCAGTGGTGTGGTGAACCTACCCACTACAACACAATGTCATATTCTGCAACGTCTTAACTATGAACAATGTCATATCATTCTACTATTATTTAAACCGTCTCTTTATTTGCCAATCTGAGATGGTATAAATTGACATCACACTAACCATTGAACCTTATGAGTTCTTGATCTGTAATCCAGTGGTGTCGTGAAGCTGCCAACTCCTTCACAATTTCATTTCCTGCCTTGTCTTGACCTGAACAATACCATATTGTGTTAATTCAATTTTAAACTATGTCACTTTATTTGTCAGTAAGAAATGTGATGAATTGTCAGCACTGATACTTTTATGTGCAAAACCTATCATTTGTCTGCTTGTTTATCTTTCAGAGTGAGGAAGATATAAGTGTTGAACAAGCGCAGTCTCGTCATCTTGTTCAGCTGCTTGCGCTGCAGCTCCCCAGCAGGGCTAACCTTTCTTGAAATCTATTGAAGTACTGTCAGTTTTGTATATTATTTTGTCGGTGTGTTTATTTGCACTGGTGGCGATCTTTGATGCCCAGTGTACGTAATCTGCTGTCTGCTTGTGCTTTATTATCATAGTGGCGAACTTTGATGCCTAGTGGATGTAATATGCCGTAATTTCTTTATTGTATAGTCTAGGTTTTTTCTTATTCATGATGCTGCAGTTATTTTACTCTATATATATCCTGTCTTCGCAGTAAACTGGCCAAACTGTAAAATTACGGTACATAATCGGGCCGTCATGCAATCACAATGTAGGTTGGGCCTGAAACGTGCCGAACAGCTCACGGGCCGGCAACAGCCCAAAATGAACCCCGGCCCATGATTGTGTGAATCAAATCACAGGCTTTTAACAGGCCAAAATTGTCTCGGTCCTTGTTTGGCCCAATCAGATATCGGCTGCGAGTAGACCGGATGCAAACCGGGCCGTAGTTAGGCCCAACTATATGACGGGCTTTTAACATGCCGAAATTAATATAGGGCCGAAATGTTAAACGGGCCCTTAACAGGCCAAAACTAATATCAGGCCGAATTACTAAGTGGGCCTTTAGCAAGTGGGCCCAAAAGCATAGTGTCCAATTGACGGGCCGAATCGGATATGGGCCATAATTGAGCCCAAAGCCTCTTAAAGGGTCAGACCTGATCTAGGCCGTAATTTGGCCCAAAACATGGTAGGCTTTTAACAGGCCGGATCTCATATGGGCCACTATTAGGCCCGGAGCATGCCAGACCATTAATGGACCAGATCAAATATGGGCCGGCATTTGGGCCAAAACATGGCAGCCAGTTAATGGGCCGGCCTACTAGGGTCCTCAAAATCTTGTGGGCCTACAGCTGGGCCAGCCCATTAATGTCGGTGAAATCTCGTGGGCCTTTAGCTGGGCCGGCCCATTATGATCCGCAAGAATCTTCTAGGCCTTTACCTGGGCTGGCCCATCATGGCACACAAAAATCTTGTGGGCCTTTACCTAGGTCGGCCCATTATGGCCAGCAAAATCTTGTGGGCCTTTAGCTGGGCCAGCCCATTATGGTCTGCAAAATCTCATGGGCCTTTAGCTGGGCCGGCCCATTATGGTCCGCAAAATCTTATGGGCCTTCAGTTGGGCGGACACATTTAAAGTTGATGGGCCGGTCCACGTGTCAACATATCATAGGCGCGTCTCGCCCATTGGATGAGTGACACCTGTGCCAACGCGGACCTGACACTTGTCTCCTCCAGCCAATGATGATTTTACACATGGAAAATCCCCATTGGTCGGGGCTGTTAACGGGTTATCGGATCCAAAACCCGACCCGATAGCTTAACGGCGTTCCGTTACGGTGGATGCCACGTGTCGGTCACCCTTGACGAAAGCACTTCTGTGACGCGCGATTTATCGTCATGGAACTGGACACTTCCGTGATGATAATTTTGGTAATGTCATGGAACACTTCTACGACAGCACAGGTATGACTATCTTGATTCTGTCATAAAATCATCATGGATGTACATGCATGACAGAAAACGCGACCTACTGTGACAAACATGTATCATCACGGAAGTGTATTTTTTTGTAGTGACACAAAACGGATAATTTCTTTAGAAGTTTTTAGAGGTGGCACATGCAAATTTACTTAGGACAGTAGGGTAATACCGTATATAGGTAGGTATGGTGGACTCATCTGGAATAACTTTGGGTTCAAGGTTTTTGATGTACAAGCAGAATTCCCACTTAGTACAGGTGAAGGCTAGCAATTAAGATTGGGAAGCGGCCAGCTAGAGAGCAACAATGATCATGACCAGGCATTATGCATAAGTAACATTAGACACTAGCATGAGTAGGATATGAACACCATGAACATAAACATTATAGAGGCTATGTTGGTTTTGATTCAACTACATGCATGAACATGTACCAAGTCAAGCCACTCGAACATTCAGAGGAGGATACCATATCATCATACTACATCACAATCATTTTAACGCTATGTTGATATCCAAGATAAATCATTATAAACTCCCAGCTACTTATGCATGGCATGAGAAACTATAATCTCTAATTGTCATTGCAAACATGTTTAATCATAATGGGCTGAAGCCTGGATACTAGGTTAAACATATTTACACAAACAGAACAAGTCGAGTTCATACCAGTTTCTCTTTGCCACGGCCAGTTCATCGAATGTCGTCATTATTGCCTTTCACTTGCACGACCGAATGATATGAAAATAATAATAATAGTGCAAGAGTGTCGTGGACTAAGCTGGAATATGCAAAACATTTTATTCAATAGGAGAAGACAAGGTAAAATGGGCTCTTTATTAGTTCAACAGTTATTCATATGGGAGCCACTCAACATTTTCATCGTGGTGTTCTCCTCGGTACAACTCGAATAAAAGAAAATAATTTCAGAGAAACACACTGATTTTTTTGGAGTTTTTGGTTTTCTTCAACAAGCAAATAGAAAGCAAAAATGAGAAAAAACTATTTACATGGGAAAGCTCCCAACAAGCAAAAGAAGAACAAGGAAATCTTTTTGGATTTTCTTTTTAGTACTACTACTAAGCATGCATAGATAGTAAATTACTACAACCAATTTTTTTGGTTTTTCTAAAGTTTTTCAAACACACAAGAAGAAAGCAAACAAAATTTAAGCATGGATGATACAATGAAAAAGTGTGAACACCGACAAATGGAATAAGTAGACATGAATGTAAAGTCGGTGGAAACACGTACTCCCCCAAGGCTTTTGGCCTAACTTGGTAATGAATTAGTAGCCTGGAGGGTAGTAGGGATCCTGAGGAGCAGGCATCCACTCATCCCACTGTGGAGGTTCCTGGTGTGCTGCCTCAGCAGCAGCTTGAGCGTTCCGGTAAGTGATGATGTCTGCATGCATAATCCTATATCCGCCCCTGGAAACATAATCAAACAAAGCAGGAGCAGGCAATGGAATAACATCATGAGTCCTCACACTAAAAACCAGGTTATACAGAATAGGGATGTGAGGAGATTCGATATCAGTAAAATGGTGGTGATCCATGGCTGCACGGTCTAGGTAAACTTTGGTCAGAGGGAAATCATGGGGGCGTATCTCAACCTCGAAGTGAGCCGCCAAACGAGTAGCATAAATCCCACCATGTATTTCACCCTATGATTTATTAAGATGGAGGCGACGAGCCACAATAGCTCCCAAGATATAGGTGTTGTCGCCCTCTAGTGCTCGGCGTAAAACACCAAAGTCTGGTGCACTGAGCGCACCTACTTTCTTTCTAGCAAGCAAGCACTTAGCAACAAATAAAGCAAAATAATGTACGGCAGGAAAGTGTATGCTAGTAGCCGTAGTGGCTGACACTCCTCTCTCATCACCCACTTTCAGAGTGTGATAAAAATCCTCAAACCCAGCCGGCCTAGGCTCAGCCAGCTCCCATCAGATGGGATCATGCATATGTCACAAAATTCAGTAAGCGGTATCTGATGGTTTTCAGCATATAAGTGAAAGCTCACTTCAAGAGGATTATTTCTAGGCAAGAACGTAAAGCTTTGAACAAAGACATTTGTGAGGATTTGGTGCTGGTCACACTCATCTGCGATGAAGTCGGTGAGACCGGCATTGGCAATGAATTGCATGAACTCCTCATGAATTCTGGCTTCTTGTAGGAACGGGATGTGCGGCCAATCGCACGGCCGTACCTCCGCCAACCTTCGTGGGTGGAGATCATTGTCAGAAGACTCCCCAATAACACCCTTGGAGTTCTTCTTAGAGCCAAATTTCCTGAAGATATTCATGTCCGCGTACAATTTTCAAGCAACAATCCCCCGAAACAGTTTCTGAAACGGAGCTTCGAGCAAAGAGATCGAAATTCGCGGGTTTGAGCTCAAGAACATGGGAGAGAGAGCAAGAGTGATTTTTTTATGGTAAGTGATGATGTGGGATGAAGAGGTAAGTGAGGGGGGGCACGTGGGGACCACAACCCACCAGGGCGCGCCTGGGGGCTCTAGCGCGCCCAGGTGGGTTGTGCCCACCTGGTACACGTCCCTCTGGTAATTTTTGGACCAAAAATTCTTAAATATTCAGGAAAAAATCATATAAAATTTTTAGAGCATTCTGAGAACTTTTATTTTTGGGTCATTTTTTTATTTGCACAGGAAATTCAGAAAACTGACAAAACATGTCATTTTATTTTATTTAACTAATAAAAACAGAGAATAAAAAGTAGGGGCAGAAGGTAGTGTTTACTAAATTCATCAACTTCATACCGTTCAAAAATGATCCATTAATAAGGTTGATCAAGTCTTATTAACAACCACTTTCGATTAGCATGAAACCAAAGAACTTTCATAAATCACTAAGTTACCTCAATGGGGATATGCATCTCCCAACAATAAGCATTTCATATTTCTTTTTAACAGTAGGTAGAGGTATTTGAAAACTTCCAATAGTGATTGTCGCAGATTTTTCAATAACATTAATACCATTCACTTGGAATTGTTTCTTCAGAAAGTGCACCGTATGCTCATTACCATTAATATGAAAAGTGACCTTGCTTTTATTACAATCAATAACAACCCTTGCAGTATTCAAGAAGGGTCTACCAAGGATAATCGACATGTAGTCATCGTCGGGCATCTCAAGTATAACAAAGTCAGTCAAAATACTAACATTAGCAACAACAACGGGCACATCCTCACATATACCGATAGGTATGGCAATTGACTTGTCAGCCATTTGCAAAGATATTTTAGTAGGCGTGAGTTTATTCAAATCAAGTCTTTTATATAAATAGAAAGGCATAACACTAACACCAGCTCTGAAATCACACAAAGCAATTTTCACATAATTCTTTTTGATAGAGCAAGGTATAGTTGGTATTCCCGGATCTCCAAGTTTTTTAGGTACTTCATCTTTAAAAGTATAATTAGCAAGCATAGTGGAGATTTCAGCTTCTGGTATTTTTATCTTGTTTGTGATGATGTCTTTCATATATTTTGCATAAGGAGGCATTTTCAAGATATCAGTCAAGCGAGTACGCAAAAAGACTGGCCTCGGCATTTCAGCAAAACATTCAAATTCTTCATCATCATTTGTTTTACTTGAATTGGGTGGAAAAGGCATAGGTTTTTGAACCCACGGTTCTCTTTCTATACCATGTTTTCTAGCAACAAGGTCTCTTTTGTCATATCTTTTATTCTTAGGTTATGGGTTATCAAGATCAACAAGTGGTTCTATCTCAACACCATTATCTAATTCTTTTTCATTGTTGGGTTGAGTATCTTCATGAACCTCATCATTATGTTTTTCATTATCACTAGGTGAGTGTTCATTACCCGATTGAGTTTCAGCATCAGAGATAGAAGTTTTATTTCATTATCAGGAGGTTTTTCTATTTTAGGTTCACTAGAAGTATGCAAAGTCCTATCATTTTTCTTTTTCTTTTTCTTTTTAGAAGGACTAGGTGCACTAGTGTTAGCTCTTTGTGAATCCTGTTCAACTCTTTTTGGGTGTCCCTCAGGATAAAGTGGTTCCTGGGTCACTTTACCTCCTCTAGTTGCAACTCTAACAGCAAAGTCATGCATATTATGATTCATTTCATCAAGTAATTCTCTTTGTGATTTTGCAACTTGTTCTAACTGAGTTTGTACCATAGAAGCATGTTTTCCAACACCTCTAACACCATTTGATATTCTAAATAACAAGTCACTCAAGCGAGCAATCATATCAGAATTATATTTCAATTGTTTCATAACATTTGCATTGAAGTGATCTTGTTTTCTAATGTAGTTTACAAACTCATAAAAGGCATTGACTAGGATGCATATTGTGAGGATTATCATTTTCATTAAACTTCATAAGAGAATTTACCTCTACCACCTTAGGCATTGGCGGCGTATTAAACCCATGTATTTCTTCAATAGGAGGTAAATTTTTAACATCCTCAGCTTTAATACCTTTTTCTTTAATAGATTTCTTTGCCTCTTGCATATCTTCAGGACTGAGATATAATATACCCCTCTTCTTCGGAGTGGGTTTAGCCGGTGGTTCAGGAATAGTCCAATCATCATAATTTTTCAATATGTTATTCAATAATTTTTCAGCTTGAGCAATAGTTCGTTCCCTGAAAACACAACCAGCACAACTATCTAGGAAGTCCCTAGAAGCATCGGTTAGTCCATTATAGAAGATATCAAGTATTTCATTTTTCTTAAGAGGATGATCAGGCAAAGCATTAAGTAACTGGCAAAGCCTCCCCCAAGCTTGTGGGAGACTCTCTTCTTTAGTTTGCACAAATTTAAATATTTCTTGTAAGGCAGCTTGTTTCATATGAGCAGGAAAATATTTTTCAAAGAAGTAATAAATAATATCCCGGGGACTACGCACATAACCAGGAGCAAGAGTACTATACCAAGCTTTAGCATCACCCTTTAATGAGAAAGGAAATTGTAACATCCCAAATTTTCAATTTGGAATGTTATACAATAGATCATCATTGCATATCATATTTATTTGCATTTTGGTTGATCCTAGAAATTTCACGCAACTCAAGGACCCTCGGAGCAAGTTGGGGATTTTGTTATTTTCATATTTGGGTTTTTCTCAAATTTTGAAAATAGGGTCATTTGATTTTATTTATTTTATCTTCAATATTTCTATTATAAAAATTTGAGAGAGGGAATAAAATGACTTTCCCAAAATAAAGAAATATTGAGGATTTAATAAAAAAATCAAATAAGATTTTATTTTGGTTTTATTTGCTATTTTATTTGAATTTAGGAAAAATTGCACGTTTTCAAAAATTACATTTAGGGCCAAGAAAAATGTTCATCCTGTTCTAAATATTTTATTTAGACGGTGAAAATTGGTTTTGGCATTTTTAGAATTTTATTTATTTCTCTAGAAATTTTTATCGTTTTAGTTGCAGCGTTATTGTTTAAAAAAAGACCCAGCGCCCGACTAGGCCAAGGGCCCAGCCGAGCCAGGGCGGCCCAGCCGCCGCCGCCGAGTCCAGGGAGGATACGCCTCCCGAGGCCGCCCCCTTCCCCAAGTTCGCCCCCCCCCCTTATAACCCCGCCGGAGCCCCCCTGGAGCCCCACACCCGTCGCCGCCTCCCCACGCCGCCCGCGCCGTAGCCGCAGGGTGCGCCGCCTGCCGCCGCTCGGAGCCGCCGCCCCACACCACCCGCCACCGCCCGGAGCCCACCGGAGCATCGCCGGAGCCCCGAGCGGAGGTAGCCGCCGTCGTCGGTTTTCTGAGAAAAGCCGTTTCAGTTTTTTTAGAAAACCCTAGTTTTCGTTTTTTTAATAGATCGGTTTTTCTCCGGTTTATTTATTTAGCGAGCGCTCGCTTGTTCGTTCGTTTTAACGAACGCGTTCATCGTTTAGTTCCAGTTAACGAACATTCATTCATTAACCTGTTCGTCATTTTTCTTTTTCTCGGATTAAATCCGCGATTTTTCTGATCGCGATTCCTGATCCGATGTTCGTTTTAGTTTAACTTTTCGCTCATTTATCGGAATCAGGCGATTCAAGCGCCTAGAGTTTCGTCTCGAAACCCTCTTTCCGTTTAACCAACTCAAACAAGTTTTTTCCTCTGTAAAAATTGCCCTAGATCCAGAATAGTAAACGAAGCCTGTTTCTTTTGTCGTTTGTCTTTCGTTGCTTCGTTCGATTTGGTTCTTTTTGCCAACCAGAGTTCTTAAGTTGAACTTTCTGGTTAGATCTATTATTTGAGTTTTACATGTGCATTAGTTGAGTACTTATTGTATGCTTGTTTGTTTGCGATAGAGTATCCAGAATGCGCCGCTTGCTACTTCGAATCACTAGGTTTCACGGATCATCAGCAAGGCAAGTAACACTTTGATCATACCTCCTACTACCTAGTTTTATTGCATTAGATCAATCCTCACACATTGCATGATTAGGATCTAATTAAATTGTGGGTTTGGGAAGTAGATGAGGTAGTACCTATCACACTACAAGAAATATGTCAACTAGTGACCTTCTGTCAGTGACCCTGGAAGAATTGGTCATAGATCTATGACCATTTCAGACCAATTGGTCAAAAGCTGTTCGGGGGGCTCCAAACCCTAAACTATAAGGACCATTTTGGTTAGAAAGGTCGTAATTTCCTTACACGAAATGGTCATAAAGCAGATAGCACTGGTCTGCTACCTTATTTCTAGCTGATCATGACCGATATAGATGGTCATAACCTTGTAAATTGTGGTGGGTTGCTATGACTAGGCGCCACCTCATCAGTTCTGCCTATGTGTCATGTCCATGTGGCAGTTTTTGCCCTAGGTTGTGAAGCAACCTATATTTCTGTCATTCCCAAAGTTCCCAAAAAATCTCATAAATTCTTTGGGTCATATCTTCATCAAATATGTAAAAAAAAATCTTCCTTGCCTAGTTCAAAACTAATTCAACAATATTCATTTTCCTATTCTATTCACAACAACAGTTTGTGAAGGAAGTACCACTTTGGCATGTCCAAATAGTATCCATTTTCTACAGTGCTTTCCTATGCCCAAATAACCATCCTCCACCAAATGCCAGCTCAATCCATTCATTATTTTGAGCCGAGCTTCAACATTCGTATTTATGTCCAGTGTGGTACTTTGCAAAGAAAGTACCACCTAGGCTCCTCCTTTTGAGCTGAAAATTTGTGAAGACGGTCTTCTTAGTAACTGATCATCCTCAGCCATAACTCACACCCATTAGCCATGTACATTTCCCGTACCGCTAATCAAACACTTGGCTGCTAATTCATGTTTGAGCATCGATCGGTCTCCTCATGAGAATCTTATGTTGTAATTTTCTTCCTAGAACCTACCTGGGGAGTGCCCAACCCACTAGACATGCCTAGGCTGCCCAGAACACATGGCAACGCCACGGTCACGCGGTGACCACGCGGCGGGCATGCGAGTTTACGCGCTCTAGAGTTGGGGGCCTTGGCCACCGCCCAAACCTCGACGTATCGCCATCAAACCATGTATTTATGATTAAATAGGTACTTATGTAACTATAAATGATTTTTGGAAAAAATAAATAGTAAACTATGAGGCAGCTGTAGTTCAAATTTGACCCGCTTCCTACTCGGCGGGAATTTGTCTTTTTCACCAGAGGTGGATCAAAACTTTTGACGCCCAACCATTTTGTCAATTGTGCATTAAATATGGCCTAGTATCTTATAAAAATGATTTGTTCCAATTTTGCAACAATTATTTGGGAGGTCCTTCATAAAAAAACCTCCTTTTGGGCACTCGAAAAATGGAAAATGGTTTTTTTGTCCAAAAAAATGAAAACTTCCTTAGGCAATATTGTTTGCCATTCCAAGATGCACCCTTGTGCACAATATGAGATCATTTGAACAAACTATGCCATGAATGTGGCAATAGGATTGATCATTTGACTTGAAAGCCATGAATCTTCACGCATGATAGCTCATTTCTGAGAACACTTTTTTAAAAGTATTGCCGTATTACAAGTTTATTATTTTTCCTGGTAACTTGGTCATATATAATGCCACAATGTGAAGGTTTTCCAATTTTTTTATTTTTTTTATTTTTTAATGCCCGTTTCAAAATGTGGTCAAAACGGCGGGAATGACCGTTCCTAGCTAGTGGTTGAATCTTGGAATTTTTTTGGTGTTTCTCTGATTAAATAGATACTTATGTATCTAGAAATGATTTTTGAAAAAAATAAAGAGCAAACTACAAGGCAGCTACAGTTCAAATTTGACCCACTTCCAGCTGAATCGTCGGAAATTTGTCTTTTTCATGAGAGGTGGATCAAAACATTTTACACCCAACCATTTGGTCAATTGTGCATTAAATATGGCCTAGTATTTTATAAAAATGATTTTGTCCAATTTTGCAACAATTATTTGGGAGGTCCTTCACAAAAAAACCTCCTGTTGGGCACTCGAAAAATGGAAAATGGTTTTTTCGTCCAAAGAAAATGAAAACTTCCTTAGGCAACATTGTTTGCCATTCCAATATACACCCTTGTGCACAATATGAGATCATTTGAAAAAATTATGCCATGAATGTGGCCATAAGATTGATCATTTGGCTTGAAAGCCATTGATCTCCACACGTGATAGCTCGATTTTCAGAACACTTTTGTAAAATAATTGCCATATTACAAGTTTGTTATTTTTCCTGGGTACTTGGCCACATATAATGACACAATGCGAAGGTTTCCCAATTTTTTAATTTTTTTTGAAATTTTTATGCCCGTTTCAAAATGCGGTCAAAACGGCGGGAATGACCGTTCCTAGCTAGTGGTTGAATCTTGAATTTTTTTTGGTGTTTCTCTGATTAAATAGGTACTCATGTACCTAGAAATGATTTTTGGAAAAAAATAAATAGCAAACTATGAGGCAGCTGTAGTTCAAATTTGACCCGCTTCCGACTGAATCTGCGGAAATTTGTCTTTTTCACGAGAGGTGGATCAAAACTTTTTACACCCAACCATTTTGTAAATTGTGCATTAAATATGTCCTAGTATTTTAGAAAATTGATTTCATCCAATTTTGCAACAATCATTTGGGAGGTCCTTCACAAAAAACCTCCTTTTGGGCACTCGAAAAATGGAAAATTGATTTTTCGTACAAAGAAAATGAAAACTCCCTTAGGCAACATTGTTTGCCATTCCAATATGCACCCTTGTGCACAATATGAGATCATTTGAACAAACTAGGCAATGAATGTGGCCATAAGATTGATCATTTGACTTGAAAGCCATGAATCTTCACACATGATAGCTCATTTCTCAGAACACTTTTTTTTAAATTGATGTATTACAAGTTTATTATTTTTCCTGGGAACTTGGTCACATATGATGACACAATGCGAAGGTTTTCCAATTTTTTAATTTTTTTTAATTTTTTATGCCCGTTTCAAAATGCGGTCAAAATGGCGGGAATGACCGTTCCTAGCTAGTGGTTGAATCTTGGAATTGTTTTGGTGTTTCTCTGATTAAATAGATACTTTTGTACCTAGAAATGATTTTTGTAAAAAATAAATAGCAAACTATGAGGCAGCCGCAGTTCAAATTTGACCCGCTTCCAGCTGAAACGGTGAAAATTTGTCTTTTTCACGAGAGGTGGATCAAAACTTTTTACACCCAATAATTTGGTCGATTGTGCATTAAATATGGCCTAGTATTTTAGAAAAATAATTTGGTCCATTTTTTCAATAATTATTTGGTAGGTTATTCACAAAAAAACCTCATTTGGGGCACTCAAAATATGGAAAATGGCTCTTTTGTGCAATGAAAGTGAAAACTCCCCAAATCAACATTGTTTGTTATCCCAAGATACACATATGTGCACACTATTGATTTATTTTAGCAAACTATAAGTGGTTAATATGTTGAATGTTTACTCTAAACTAGAGGGTGAAAATCATAAGAGAAACAAAAAAAACTACCTAAGCTTAATTTTGATTGGTGGAGTCGCTAGTGGCTTGGATCGATGACCTGGAAAACATCAGTCCATCCATCGGTCCATCGATCCATCCCATCCGACGGCAGCAAATCCCCACCCAACCCTTCTCTCTCGCGCGAACCCCACCCAGCCCTCCTCTCTCTCGCGCAAACCCTAGCGCTACACTCCTCCCTTGCCGCCGCCACCTCCGGCACCAGATCTTGGCTGTCGCATGTCCCTCCGACCTCGCCGCTGGCGCTCCCCCCTCTCCCCCTCCCTCACCTCCCCTCACCTCCCCTTACCTCACCGGAAGAGAAGATGGAGATCATGCGCACGAGCAGGTCAGGTGGTGGCGGCGGCTCCCAGATCCACAAGGGCTTGGACCAGGAGCTCCATCCCCATGGCAGCGGCTAGGGTTCCTCCCGCCATGCCGGCGGCCAGCAGCAGCAGCAGATGCCGCCCGCCGCCATGGCGCCGCCGCAGGGCCCTCCGCAGGTATGCAGCCTTCTGGATCTGGCCAGCGCGGCCGCAATCCTCCTCCTCGTTGGTCGCTGACATTTGTCGGCGCTGGTTTTCCGAGCAGGGGATCCGCTCTACGACGAGCTCTGGTATGCCTGCGTCGGCCCGCTCGTCACTGTTCCGCGAGTCAGGGACCTCGTCTTCTACTTCCCGCAGGGCCACATCGAGCAGGTCGGCCAAGCCCCGCCTCCCTCCCCTCCTCGCTTAATTCTAACCCCGCCTCGCGGTTTCGTGCAGGGAGGCTCTTTTGCTTCGGTTCGCGCGCTGAATTTACTTGCTCTTTTGGGTTTCTAGGTCGGATCTGTCGAGTTCTCCCGCTGCACCCTGGCGCCGAACTGCCGTCTGCTGCCGCCCGAGGTCACCATCACCGGGAGGAGCGACGGCAGTCCACGTCGTCATTGCCATCGTCCTTCAGGTGCTCTTCCTGTCACTCCCGTCGACCCCTCCTAGCCACAGATCTGGGATCCCCGCTTCGTTTATTATGGCATGGCTTGCACCTGTACCGTAGATTGGAGTGATAGGATTGTTGTGTAGACTATAATGTGAAATCAAGATTTTGGTTGAGAGAGAGATAGATAGAGAGTATCTTGATCTTGCTTGTGTCCTGTAATTAGATTTAAATGACACTCTATTTATAGCAGATTAGGCACATGGTTCATTGCTGGCTAGCTAGACCTGTGTAGCAAATGCCAATGTGTTTATCTATACATATAGCACCCTCTTCGAATTTTTCTTCCTCTGGGAGATGCTGCTGAAAATAATCATATTGAGCGATAGGATTGTTGTGCGGACTATAATGCAGAATCAAGATTTTGGTTGAGAGAGAGAGAAATAGAGGATCATGATCTTGCTTGTGTCCTATAATCAGATTTAAAGGACGCTTTATTTATAGTAGATTATGCACATGGTTCATTGCTGGCTTGCTAGCCCTATGTGGCAAATGCCAGTGTGTTTATTTGTACATATAGCAGCCTCTTTGAATTTTTCTTCCTCTTCGAGATGATGCTGAAAATGATCATATTTATGAAGTTATGCTCTGCTTTAGCTGTTAGTTGACTTATCGTTGTGTATAAGCAGCTCGTCTGGGGGCAGTACTATTGGTTATTATTTATAAGAAGTCATATTGTTTGTTATCTAGAGTATAGATATGCCCCAAGCCAAACGTGTGCGCTTGGACTGTCAAATTATTTAGGCTCAACTGAAACTGAATCTCGGTACGAATCATTATGTATCCATGGTGTATTGTTTATGATTTGGATGGCTTGGAGTGGCCATTTTCTGTCAAAATCTTGTGCCGATAGCTTTGGTTTAACTAGTAAGTTCAGTTTGGGGAAAGCCAGGATGTGTTTGAAAAAACCATTTAGTATGCTTGATTGTGAGTCAATGACTTACATTTTTTGGGGCTGTGGTTACAAAATATGTAATCAAGGCAGTGCATAGTTGCCAAAAATATGTAATCAAGAGCAGGGCCATGGAAGGTCCTCTCCTTTCCCCTATCTTGTTCGCATGAGTCCTGTTTCCGTCTTCTCCATTCAAACATGTTCTTCCCGATTCAGAAATCTAATATGGTATTCTAGTCGTTTATGCAGCTGAAGAAAATGTGCAAGGAGGGCGCATATTGGGGTAACCAAGTAGAAGCGTATTACTCTGTTGTTTTATTTGGCTGATATAAATGCATTGGCGTCAAACACTCATCCGTTTCTTCTTATGTTCGCTGACACATTCGGATGCTTCTTCTGTTAATCTGCAGGTGCTGTTGCTGGAGTGTATGTAAGCATGGAGTATGGAGTGGAAAGGGTCCACGGAGAGTATGACTGGGTAATGATGCTCTGAATACTATTTGCTACTATTACACTGTCTTGTTGATTTCTTTTAACAATCATACCTAGCTAAAATCTTCTTGTCCATAGCAGTGCAGCCTCATCCTCTTCATGCTGGCTCGACTGCCTCTGATTCTTCCTGTTTGCTGCCTTGCCTTGCAAATGCGGCAGCTCAAGGGCGAGGTCGACATCTTCTCCAGGGCTGACGGGTCGGCGCTGTTCGAGATGGGCAACACCAGGGTCATCACCGCCGTCTACGGCCCCTGAGAGGTAGTCGCTTTTTCTTTGCACATCAACTCTTCTATTCGATGCCATGGCTGTTAGGGCTTTGGCTCCCGGGAGGTCTCTAGTTAATGATCGGTGTTGAGAGATTTTGGTGGTTACTTATGCTTATTGTGTATCACATTGAAAAAGAAAATGCATAGTGAGCTTACCTTTGTATATCAGGATTTTTTCTTCATCGGTTACTGGTATTTGGCTTCTATCTGCTAATTAAACCTGATCAGTATTTATACTTCTTTGATGTTGTATAATATTAGTGTCAAAGGAGTTAATTTAAACCGGATATGATCTACTGGAACAATTTTTTTGCTGTTCAAACGGTTAAATTCTGGTTCTTTGTTTCAAACATCTAAATGATGTTTAATTTGTCCTTCTATGCTTACATGATAATAATGTCGCATTTATAGGATTGTAAACCTGATGTGATTGGAGTAGTATTTACTTGCTGCTGATAGTAACTACTTGTATCCACTGATTTCTATGCCTCATTTTGCTTGTTTTACTTTATTTATGCACACAGACTGCCTACAAGTTAATGTGCTTTTAGATTGCCTTTTTTTGCTCCTTACCATATTGTTTGATAACTTGTAGATGATGTACTTCATTCGTGTTTCATCATGGGCTCCAAGAAGTGAAGAAGCATTGAGTTCTAGCTCATTGGAGCTAGTTATACTCTGATAGATAGTTATATTTTGATATTTAGTTGTGTTCTTGGTGGCTGTAAACCTGATGTGAAGTATGTTCGATTATAAACATGGTGTATGTTTGATTGTAAGGTGCCAAATTTGGTTATTGAAGTATTACTTCTATTTTCAGTTAGTTCTGATTTAAATATTTGTTTTTATTTACTGGAAAATCAAAATTTGAAGAACATGATTCTGACCATTGGGACCCACTCAAACCCATCTTACTATTGGATCTGTCTTAAAAAAAGAAATGTAACTGTTGAGCCAAAAAGGCCATGGCCCAAAAACGAAAGGCCCAATTGTTGGGTCAGGCCAATGTAGAAATCAAAACTATTAGAAAAAATAACCCATGTAGCTAGAGAAAATATACAGTAAAAAGGCCGAATTGTTGGGCTAGGCCCATGTAGAAAATCGAATTGGACCGGGCTGAATCTTGTGCCACATCAGATTGCCATGCTGGATGCCTACATGGCCTGGGGAGGTTGCTAGTGACCAAAACGCCACAATAGACGTATTTTGGTCATAAACGTCTATGACCATTCCAGAAGAAAGGTCGCCATAGTCAGTTTACGACCGCCAGCTTTTGACCTTATGTTTTTGGTCACAAAAAGGTCACAAATTGAAAACAGTGACCATTCAGTGACCAATAGTGCTGGTCACAAGTTGACATATTTCTTGTAGTGTCACCTGTTTTATTATCAAACCCTGGGGAGTTACTTCTACGTTTGCTTTTATGCCATGCTATGCTAGTAGACGTGGATTGGCTGAGTGAATTCCATGACAGATGTGAGATTGATAATTTAATGGTTTATCTAAGGTGGCAACTTAAATACACATCTGGGTGGATTGATGCACCTGGGTATTCCAGCGATTGCCTGTTTTTCTTTTGGACCGCCACCCAGGCTCAAAGGGATCATGAGATTATTGATACTAGAAACTTCCGTGTGCATCCACAAGCTACTATGGGCTCTAGCATAGTTGACTAAGTCGTGCAAGCTCTTGCAGTGGTAGACTAGCAGATGTAGGGGATGTAGGTTGGTATGGTCTACCCGTTCGTAAGGTGCTAGCGCTTCTGAAAGACTGTGTCTCGGTCATCCGTTTCTCAAACACCATGTAGTGCGAGAATCCCAACGGAGGAGATCGAGTCTTGTGGGGAAAAGTGCGCAAACCACTGCAGAGTGTATAAACTAATCATGGTTCGCCGTGTCCCCGGTTATGGACATCTTGAGTAGCTAGTTCATGGATTATCCTGTGAATCTCATCATGTTACTCTAATTAATTTTGTTGGGTTTTTAATGATGATGCTTAATTGGGATTGAGAATGCTGTCAACCATTCTCAATGTTTAACAACTACCATGATAGTTAAATAAAATTTATTCCTTTGTAGTAGGGAAAAATTGGCTTTACGCAAAACTGTAACCATAGAGCTTTCCACCAGCCAAATATGCGTGTAGTATAGCCTTATTCTTTCATTGCTCTCTATGTATTACATTGCCAGCATATTCCATGTGCTGACCCATTTTGGGCTGCAACGTTCATGTTGCAGACTTTTCAGACGACGAGTAAGGTGCGTTTTAGGTCATGGTTCTATAATCAGTGATGCCGTTGGAGTTGATGGACTCACTTATCTTCCAAGCTTTCTGTTGTTATCGTAATTAGATGGCCTTACGCCATTTTTATTGTAATAAGTTATCTTTTGAGACACTCGATGTAATAAGTGTGTGATTGCTACTCTGTTATAAATCCTTCAAGTACTATGTGGTGTCAGCATTACTGATCCAGGGATGACACCGGAGCACAGAGATTGGACCGTTTGAGGTCTGGTCGCTACAAGATGGTATCAGAGCACACGCTGACTGTAGGACACGACCACTAAGCTAAAGCCCTAGATAACTACTCTCTTCTCTTCTGACCTCTCATATTTTCTACTCTTTTAGGATGGCGGATGCAAGGAACAAGTTCACGCAACCGGATGAAGATACACCCTTTGGACGTCATTTGAAGGAAGTCACTAGATATCTGAACATAGGAGTACCAAGCTTCACCGGAACCTACAACACCACATTACCTGAAGAAGAGCGATGGATGATTCAAGTTCAAGTTCCAGGAAGGACGTTCATGCCAGTCACTGAGCCCATAGAGTTTTCATTTGATGCACCAACATGGAGTCTAGGAAAGAGCATGGCAGCTCACATCGCCATGGGATGCATTGGAGAAGTTTACCGCAATGATCTCAAGGATACTATCTACCAGATTTGTGGGCGCCGAGATGAGCACTGGGAGATGATCAGCACCAGGAAGGATAGATCAATTGCAGCTTTTATTCAGGAGTTAAACCAGCACATTCGACGTCAGGAGAACCAGATGTGCACCGATAAGATAGATCTGAAGAAGGCAAAGACAAGAATCAAGGAACTGGAGGAAGAACTCAAGGCTACACGTGAAGATTATGAAGGGGAAATTGAAGTACTAGTGGAGAAGAATGACGATCTGATCAAGAAGATTGGAATATTCATGGGAGGCCCTACACCAGTAGAAGAAGACAAAGAACCCAAGGAGATTCGCCCGGAAGACTACATCATCATCGATGACACCGACTCGGATCCAAATGATAACGATGATGACTATGTTGATGAAGCTGGAGCAGATATCATGGAGTCTGCAACCGAAGAATATTTCTAGTAGACCACCCCAACAGTAGTAGTAGTCCACCATGTAAATATAGTAGTCCGAGCACTTTTGCGATAGTTAGATCGATTGTATGCCCTTGTTTGATTGAATGAAGTGAATTGTTTGCTTTTGCCTCATGTGCATATGGGTAGTGTTTTCTCTCTAGACCCCTCTCTATTCTTAAATCTCATCTTTTCTAAACCCTCAGATGCCTCCGAGACGTGACCCCGGATTTACCTTTCCACCTGAGCTTACCCAGTTGATCCAGTAGCAGAACACATTGATGCAGTTGCTAGTCCAGAATCAGAATCAGGGGAACAACAACAACAACCCACCCCCACCACCACCACCCATCGATCACTTAGCCTGTTTTCTTAGGTTGAATCCGCCGAGGTTTTCCAGTAGCACCGAGCCGATAGTAGCAGATGATTGGCTCCGCAAGACAGCAAGGGAGTTGACCACGGCAGGATGCACAGATGCGGAAAAGGTGAAGTTTGCCGCATATCAGCTTGAAGGACCCGCAGCATCATGGTGGGAGAATTTCACAGCCACTTTCCCTGTCGACACTGTCACATGGGACCAGTTTCAGCAGGCTTTCCGTACTGCCCATGTTTTAGCAGGAGCTATGGCCATGAAGAAGCGAGAGTTTCGCAACTTGCGCCAAGGAGGAAGGACAGTTGGCCAGTATGTGGAGGACTTTAGTAAGCTAGCACGTTATGCCCCAGATGACGTTGCTACAGATGCAGCTAAGCAGGAGAAGTTTCTGGAAGGACTAAATGATGAGTTGAGCATGCAATTGATGGTAGCAACCTTCAACAACTACCAGGAGTTGGTAGACCGTGCTCTCATGATTGAAGGGAAGCAGCAGCAAATTGAGAACCGCAAAAGGAAGTATGGACAAGGGAAGTACAATTCAGGATCTCAGCACAAGCCATGTTTTACCCCTAGACCGGGAGGACATTTTCAGCATACCCATGGAGGAGGTAGCTCACACAATCATAATGGCACCAAGAATGGTAATGGGAATGGAGGAAGCAACGGCTAGAACCATACAAACCCATCAACCCCAGCCAAGAGAGACCTGAGCCAAGTCACTTGCTTTAAGTGCTAGAAGACCGGACATTATGCTAATGAATGTCCTGAAGCCCAGAATGGAAATGGCAATGGAAGCTCTGGGAAGAAGCCGAACCCTTTCAACAAGGGACAGGTGAACCACGTAAATGTGGAGGAGGTTGAAGCCCAGCCCGATGCAGTAATAGGTAAGTTTTTGGTTAAGTCATTTACCGCACTCGTTCTTTTTGATACTGGTGCATCACATTCATACATATCAAGGGGATTTTTGGATAAGTATAAACTGCCAACCCAAGCCCTTAGGTAACCCATGTTAGTAACCTCGTCGGGAGCAGAGTATATGGCTAGTCTATGGTGTGACCGGTTACCATTAAGGATTGGTAACTACGTATTTCCCTCAGACCTAATAGTATTGGAATCTCAAGGATTGGATGTGATATTAGGCATGGATTGGTTATCAAAGTATGAAGGGAACATTAAATGTTCTAGTAAGTCAATTTTGCTTACCACCCCAGAAGGGCGAAGGATCGAGTATGTATCTCGACATGTGCCGAAAAGGACTCAAGTAAATTGCCTAATAGGAGTTGTGCAGGAGGAAGTACCAGTAGTGAAGGATTTCCCTGATGTATTACCAGAGTTGCCAGGCATGCCACCGGATAGAGATATTGAGTTCTTGATTGAGCTTTTGCCAGGCAGAGGGCCAATATCTAAGAGACCATATAGAATGCCCGCAAAGGATTTGGAAGAGATTAAGAAGCAGATTAAGGAGTTACTGGATAAAGGATATATCCGCCCAAGTTCTTCACCTTGGGGATCGCTGGTACTTCTAGTGGATAAGAAGGATGGATCGTTAAGGATGGTTGTTGATTATCGAGGATTGAATGAGGTAACCATCAAGAACAAGTACCCACTACCGATGATCAATGATCTGTTTGATCGATTGCAAGGAGCTAAGGTATTTTCCAAGATCGATCTGCGATCAGGATACCATCAGTTGAAGATTCGAGGACATGATATACCTGAGATGGCTTTTACCACCAGGTATGGGCTGTACGAGTATACAGTTATGTCATTTGGTATGACTAACGCACCTGCATATTTTATGAACATGATGAACAAAGTGTTTATGGAGTTTTTGGATAAGTTCGTCATGGTGTTCATTGATGATATCCTGGTATATTCGAAGGATGAAGAGAAGCATAAGGAGCATTTGCGATTGGTACTTGGTAAGCTCAGAGAACACGAGTTATATGCCAAGTTTAGCAAATGTGAGTTTTGGTTGAAGGAAGTTGGATTTCTCGGACACGTTATATCCGAAGAAGGTATAGCAGTGGATCCCACCAAGGTTGACACTGTGACAAATTGGGAAGCACCAACAACAGTTGGAGAGATCCAGAGTTTTCTTGGACTTGCAGGATACTACCGGAGATTCATTGAAAATTTCTCGAAGATTGCAAAGCCTATGACGGAGTTGTTGAAGAAGGATATCAAGTTCATATGGGCCGAGGAATGTGAGGCTAGTTTCCAGGAGTTGAAGAAACGCTTGGTTACATCACCAGTGTTGATTTTGCCAGATCAGACCAAGGATTATGAGGTATATTGCGACGCTTCACGTCGAGGACTTGGAGCAGTGCTTATGCAAGAAGGAAGAGTTGTTTCATATGCCTCACGACAACTTAAGCCTCATGAGTTGAATTATGCTACGCATGATTTGGAGTTAGCAGCCATAGTGCATGCGTTGAAGACTTGGAGACATTTTCTCATTGGAAACCATTGTGAGGTGTACACGGATCACAAGAGCTTGAAATATATTTTCACGCGGAAGGAGTTGAATCTCAGACAAAGGAGATGGTTGGAACTCATCAAGGATTATGATATGAGATTGCATCACCCTGGAAAGGCTAACGTAGTAGCTGACGTGTTGAGCAGTAAAATTCATGTCAACACCTTAATGACGGGAGGTTTACCAAGGGAGTTAGCCGAAAATCTTCGTGAGCTATGTTTGGAGATAGTTCTGAGAGGCTATGTAGCAGCATTGTAGATTCAGTCTACGTTGATAGATAAGATCAGAGAAGCCCAGAAGACCGACAAGGAGATTGCTTCTATTAAGGAGAAAATGAGCAAAGGAAAAGCTAAAGGATTTCGTGAGGATGAGCACGATACCTTATGGTTTGAAGATCGTGTTTATGTGCCTAATGACCCGGAGATCAGGAAGTTGATTCTGCAAGAGGCCCATGATTCACCATATTCGATTCACCCAGGAAATACCAAGATGTATTTGGATTTGAAGGAGATTCTCTGGTGGACCGGAATGAAGAAGGATATTGCTGAATATGTAGCAGTTTGTGATGTATGTCAGAGAGTAAAGGCAGAGCATCAGAAGCCAGCAGGATTGCTACAGCCATTGCCGATACCCGAATGGAAGTGGGACAAGTTAGGCATGGATTTTATTACTGGATTGCCCAGAACACGTTCAGGCTATGACTCGATTTGGGTTGTAGTCGATCGTTTGACAAAGGTAGCTCATTTCATCCCAGTAAAGACTACCTACACCAGTGCTAAGTTGGAAAAGATATACATGACCAGGATCGTATGTCTGCACGGAGTTCCAAGGAGCATTGTATTAGATAGAGGAACCCAGTTTACCTCAAAGTTCTAAAATCAGTTGCATGAAACTTTGGGTACCAGGCTAGAGTTTAGTACAGCTTTCCATCCGCAGACAGATGGACAAACCGAGAGAGTCAATCAGATTTTGGAGGATATGCTAAGAGCTTGTGTGCTAGATTATGGATCTAGTTGGGACGAGAATTTTCCATACGCAGAGTTCTCCTATAACAACAATTATCAATCTAGTTTGAAGATGGCCCCTTTCGAAGCCTTGTACGGAAGGAGGTGCAGGACCCCGTTGTCGTGGGATGAAGTTGGAGACCGTCAGTTGTTTGGGCCAGATCTGGTTAAGGAGTCTGAACAGAAAGTAAAATTGATTCGCGATAGGCTCAAGGTAGCCCAGTCCAGGCAGAAGAGCTACGCAGATTCTAAATGCAAGGAGACAGTTTACAAAGTCGGAGACCGAGTTTATCTTCGAGTATCTCCACTTCAAGGAGTTAAGTGCTTTGGAGTTAAGGGAAAGTTAGCGCCACGTTTTGTAGGACCATACAAAGTTTTGGAGCGTATGGGAGAAGTAGCTTATAAGTTGGAATTGCCCGAAGGATTGTCAAGAGTTCACGACATGTTCCACGTTTCCCAGTTGAAGAAGTGCCACGCAGAGATGGCTGATATACCGCTAAGAGATACAGTGCCGCTGGAAGTGATTCAGTTGGACAGTGATTTGACCTATGAAGAGAAACCAGTCAAGATTCTTGAGTATGCCAGTCGAGTCACCCGCAACAAGGTTATCAAGTTTTGTAATGTTCAGTGGAGCCACCACACGGAGGATGAAGCCACCTGGGAACGAGAGGAAGATCTGTTGAAGGACCACCCTCACCTATTTTCTAGCCAACCCGAATCTCGAGGGCGAGATTCATCTTAAGGGGGGTAGGTTTGTAACATCCCAAATTTTCAATTTGGAATGTTATACAATAGATCATCATTGCATATCATATTTATTTGCATTTTGGTTGATCCTAGAAATTTCACGGAACTCAAGGACCCTCGGAGAGAGTTGGGGATTTCGTTATTTTCATATTTGAGTTTTTCTCAAATTTTGAAAATAGGGTCATTTGATTTTATTTATTTTATCTTCAATTATTTCTATTATAAATTTTTAAGAGAGGGAATAAAATGACTTTCCCAAAATAAAGAAATATTGAGGATTTAATAAAAAATCAAATAAGATTTTATTTTGGTTTTATTTGCTATTTTATTTGAATTTAGGACAAAAAATTGCACGTTTTCAAAAATTGCATTTAGGGCCAAGAAAAATGTTCATCATGTTCTAAATATTTTATTTAGATGGTGAAAATTGGTTTTGGCATTTTTAGAATTTTATTTATTTCTCTAGAATTTCTTATAGTTTTAGTTGTAGCGTTATTGTTTTTTAAAAAAAGACCCCGTGCCCGACTGGCCAAGGGCCCAGCCGAGCCAGGCCGGCCCAGCCGCCGCCGCCGAGTCCGGGGAGGACACGCCTCCCGAGGCCGCCCCCTTCCCCAAGTTCACCATCTCCCCCCCCCCTTTATAACCCCGCCGGAGCCCCCTGGAGCCCCACACCCGCCGCCGCCTCCCCACGCCGCCCGCGCCGCCGCCGCCACTCGGAGCCGCCGCCCCGCACCACCCGCCGCCGCCCGGAGCCCGCCGGAGCATTGCCACAGCCCCGAGCCGAGGTAGCCACCGCCGTCGGTTTTCTGAGAAAAGTCGTTTCGTTTTTTTAGAAAACCCTAGTTTTCGTTTTTTAAATAGATCGTTTTTTCTCCAGTTTATTTATTTAGCACGCGCTCGCTCGTTCGTTCATTTTAACGAATGCGTTCATCGTTTAGTTCCAGTTAATGAATGTTCGTTTGTTAACCTGTTCGTCGTTTTTCTTTTTCTCGGATTAAAACCGCGATTTTTCTGATCGCGATTCCTGATCCGATGTTCGTTTTAGTTTAACTTTTCGCTCGTTTATCGGAATCAGGCGATTCAAGCGCCTGGAGTTTTGTCTCGAAACCCTCTTTCCATTTAACCAACTCAAACAAGTTTTTGCCTCTGTAAAAATTGCCCTAGATCCAGAATAGTAAACGAAGCCTGTTTCTTTTGACGTTTGTCTTTCATTGCTTTGTTCGATTTGGTTCTTTTTGCCAACCGGAGTTCTTAAGTTGAACTTTCTGGTTAGATCTCTTATTTGAGTTTTACCTGTGCATTAGTTGAGTACTTATTGTATGCTTGTTTGTTTGCGATAAAGTATCCGGAGTGCGCCACTTGCTACTTCGAATCGCTAGGTTTCACGGATCATTAGTAAGGCAAGTAACACTTTGATCATACCTCCTACTACCCAGTTTTATTGGATTAGATCAATCCTCACACATTGCATGATTAGGATCTAATTAAATTGTGGGTTTGGAAAGTAGATGAGGTAGTACCTATCACCTGTTTTATTATCAAACCCTGGGGAGTTACTTCTACGTTTACTTTTATGCCATGCTATGCTAGTAGACGTGGATTGGGTGAGTGAATTCCATGACAGATGTGAGATTGATAATTTAATGGTTTATCTAAGGTGGCAACTTAAATACACATCTGGGTGGATTGAGGCACCTGGGTATTCTAGCGATTGCCTGTTTTTCTTTTGGACCGCCACCCAGGCTCAAAGGGATCATGAGATTATTGATACTAGAAACTTTTGTGTGCAGCCACAAGCTACTATGGGCTCTAGCATAGTTGACTAAGTCGTGCGAACTCTTATAGTGGTAGACTAGCAGATGTAGGGGATGTAGGTTGGTACGGTCTACCCGTTCGTAAGGTGCTAGCGCTTCTGAAAGACTATGTCTCGGTCCTCCGTTTCTCAAACACCATGTAGTGCGAGAATCCCAACGGAGGAGATCGAGTCTTGTGGGGAAAAGTGTGCAAACCTCTGCAGAGTGTATAAACTAATCATGGTTAGACGTGTCCCCGGTTATGGACATCTTGAGTAGCTAGTTCATGGATTATCCTGTGAATCTCATCATGTTACTCTAATTAATTTTGTTGGGTTTTTAATGATGATGCTTAATTGGGATTGAGAATGTTGTCAACCATTCTCAATGTTTAACAACTACCATGATAGTTAAATAAAATTTATTCCTTTGTAGTAGGGAAAAATTGGCTTTACGCAAAACTGTAACCATAGAGCTTTCCACCAGCCAAATATGCATGTAGTATAGCCTTATTCTTTCATTGCTCTCTATGTGTTACATTGCCAGCATATTCCATGTGCTGACCCGTTTCGGGCTGCAACGTTCATGTTGCAGACTTTTTAGACGACGAGTAAGGTGCCTTTTAGGTCGTGGTTCTATACTCAGTGATGCCGTTGGAGTTGATGGACTCACTTATCTTCCAAGCTTTCCGTTGTTATCGTTATTAGATGGCCTTAAGCCATTTTTATTGTAATAAGTTCTCTTTTGAGACACTCGATGTAATAAGTGTGTGATTGCTACTCTGTTATAAATCCTTCAAGTACTGTGTGATGTCAGCATTACTGATCCAGGGATGACACCGGAGCACAGAGATTGGACCGTTTGAGGTCTGGTCACTACAGAAATAATTTGAGAATAAAGTAGTAGCGAGTTTTCTCATCGTGGGTAAAAAGGGTGGCTATGTCATTCAACTTAGTAAGATGTGCCACAACAGTTTCAGTTTCATAACCATGGAAAGGATCAGATTCAACCGGACTAATTAGCTTTGGGTCGACAGAGAATTCATAATCCTTATCATCAATAAAGATGGGTGAAGTAGCAAACTTAGGATCACATTTCATTCTAGCATTCAGAGATTTTTCTTTATACTTGCATAATAATTTCTCTAGATCATCTCTATCATTGCAAGCAAAAATATCTCTAGTTGCTTCTTCACTCATAACATAACCTTCCGGTACCTTAGGCAATTCATATCTAGGAAGGCTAGTTCTAGCAGGTGTTTCAGTTTCAAGCTCATCATCAGATTCAACAACATCGTGTTTTATAACTCTAGCAATTTGTTTATCAAGAAATTCACCAAGTGGCACATCATCATTATCAAGCAAGGTACTAGCATAATCATAAGCATTATCCATGGCAGAAGTAGCATCATCACTAACTTGTGACATATCAGAATTAATAGCATGTGGTGGTGTTGCAAGTTTATTCATAACAGAAGGTGAATCTAAAGCAGAACTGGATGGCAGTTCCTTACCTCCCCTCATCCTTGAGGGAAATATCTTAGTCTTAGGATCCTTCAGATTCTTCATAGTGATAATATGATAATAATCCAAAGTGACTCAACAAATATAGCTATGCTCCCCGGCAACGGTGCCAGAAAAAGATCTTGATAACCCACAAATATAGGGGATCGCAACAATTTTCGAGGGTAGAGTATTCAACCCAAATTTATAGATTCGACACAAGTGGAGCCAAAGAATATTTGAAGGTATTAGCAGCTGAGTTGTCAATTCAACCACACCTGGAGATGATTTATATGCAGCAAAGTGATCAGTAGCAAAGTGGTTTGATAATTTTGGTAGTAGTGACAGCAGCAATAGTAATAGTAACAGTGATAGCAGTAATTTTGTAGCAAGTATAATAGTGATGATAGCCATAATAACTTAGCAGAAACAATATTGAAAAGTTCATAGGCATTGGATCGGTGACTTGTTGGATGATATTCATCATGAGATAGTTATAACCTAGGGCGATATGGCACTAGCTCCAGTTCATCGATATAATGTAGGCATGTATTCCGTAAATAGTCACACATGCTTTATTAAAAGAACTTGCATGCCATCTTTTGTCCTACCCCCCCCCCCCCTGGTGGCAGTGGGGTCCATATTGGAAACTAAGGGATATTAAGGCCACCTTTTAATAGAAAACCGGAACAAAGCATTAACACATAGTGTTACATGAACTCCTCAAACTACGGTCATCACCGAGAGTGGGCCCGGTTGTTGTCACTCCGGGATTGTCGGATCATAACACGTAGTAGGTGACTATAACTTGCAAGATCAGATCTAGAACATGGATATAATGGTGATAACATAAATGGTTCAGATCTGAAATCATGGCACCGGGCCCAAAGTGACGAGCATTAAGCATAGCAAAGTCATAGCAACATCAATCTAAGAACATAGTGGATACTAGAGATCGGGGCCTAACAAAACTAACTCGATTACATGATGAATCTCATCCAACTCCTCACCGACCAACGAAACTACGAAGGAATTACTCACTCCCGATGGGGAGCATCATGGAATTGGAAATGGAGATGGGTTGGTGATGACGAAGAACGAAGATCCCCCTCTCCGGAGCCCCAAACGGATTCCAGATCTGCCCTCCCGAAGAAGAATAGGGCTTGGCGGCGGCTCCGTCTTGTGGATCGTGATAATTATTTCTCCCTGATTTTTTTCTGGAATAATGTGATTTTATAATATCAGGGGGTCATCTGCGGGGCAACTAGGTGGGTACAACCCACCTGGGCACGCCAAGAGACGGGGGCGTGCCCTGGTGAGTTGTGCCCACCTAGGGCCCCCTCTCTGGTGGGTCTTGGCTCCAAAAATTCTTATTATTGGTATAAAAAATCCTCGCAAAGTTTCGTTCCATTCCGAGAACTTTTATTTCTGCAAAAAAACAACACCATGGTAGTTCTGCTGAAAGCAACGCCAGTCCGGGGTTAGTTTCATTCAAATCATGCAAATTAGAGTCCAAAACAAGAGGAAAAGCGTGAGAAAAGGTAGATACGTTGGAGACGTATCATGTCTCAACACGACAAACTGTCGCAACTGTGCATACTCAGGGATCATCTTATATTGCTACCACCGTACTAAGCAAAATAAGATGCATAAAAGATAAAAATCACATGCAATCAAAATATGTGACATGATAGGGCCATCATCATCTTGTGATTTTGATCTCCATCTCTAAAGCATCGTCATGATCTCCATTATCACTGGCTCAACACCTTGATCTCCATCGTTGCGTCGTGGTCATCTCGCCAACTATTGCATCTATAACTATCGCTACTGCATAGTGATAAATTAAAGCAATTACATGGCGTTTGCATTTCATACAATAAATAGACAACCATAAGGCTCCTGTCGGTTGCCAATAACTTTTACAAAACATGGTCATCTCATACAATAACATATATCACATCACAACATGCCCTGAAAAACAAGTTAGACGTCCTCTACGTTGTTGTTGCAAGTTTTATGTGGCTGCTACGGGCTTCAAGCAAGAACCGTTCTTACCTATGCATCAAACCACAACGGTGTTTCATCAAGTTTGTTGTTTTAACCTTCAACAAGGACCGGCCGCAGTCAAATTCGATTCAACTAAAGTAGGAGAAACAGACACCCGCCAGCCACCTTTATGCAAAACTAGTTGCATGTCTGTCGGTGGAACCGGTCTCATGTGCGTGGACATGTAAGGTTGGTCCGGGCCGCTTCATCCCACAATACCGCCGAATCAAAATAAGACGTTGGTGGTAAGCAGTATTGTCATGGAATTGTCACGGCAGATCTCCTAGTGAAAGGACTTAGTCGTGGAGCCATCGCAGCTAGGTTAGCTTCAAGGGGTTAAATGGGACAAAGGACACAGGAATTTATACTGGTTCGGCCCCTTGCTATGAAGGTAAAGCCTACTCCAGTTGAGGTGGTATTGCTTGGGTTTGAATTACCAGGGAGCGAATACGCTTGACCTAGTTTTCGATATCTCTCTTGTTTCTTGCCCTAAGCTGCCACTGGGTCGTCCCTTTATATACATAGGTTGACGCCTCGTGGCTCACGGAGTCCCGTCTGGCTCATACACAACGTGTCCGGCTCGGTGACTAACTACGCTTGCCTTACAATACAAGTCATACACATATAGCAGTTTATACCTATGGGCCTTAAGCCACCTTTGAGCTTTGGGTCCTTAGTAAGCCTGCTAGCTGAACCGCCATCCTCAACATCTTCATGGGCCTTGTCTTGCTGAACTGCCATCGTTATAACCTGGCCCCTCCTTGGAGGGTTATACCCAATAGTCATATGCCCAACATTAGGCCCTATGTTGATTTGAACTTGTTCATGTCAATCTTCAACACTTAGAAAAAATTCCTTTTTCATTTACTCTTCGCGAGATCTTGTAACCCGCTATGGCGTCATCTCCTGGGATTGTGGTAACCTGCCATGATGTCACCTGCCATTAATATTGCACAAGGCCCAAATCTTAATAAATCTTCTCTTTTAACAAACCCCCAAAATTCGAGGCGTTTGCGCCGTCACATATCCATTTTTTGGTCTCCTCGATTCCCGTGCATGCCACTTATCCTTCCAGCCTTATAAATAGGACCAGGGGTCCCTTTTCACTCTCCCCTCTTTGCCTTCTCATCTTCAACCTTTCTCTCTCTCACAACGCATCTGCACACCTAAACACCGCCACCACCGTCCTCGTCTTCTTCCCCAACCCCGGCTGCTGCATCGACCTGAACGAGACCAGAGAAACTGTGGCGCCTCTCCATTGCTCAGTGGATCCAATAAGCACCTCTGCTTTCTCGACTGTAGATCTCAATTAGGGTTTTCTGAAGTTCTTAGGAGTTCGTCGTCGTTCTTCATCATACCTCTGTTTGATCCTTTCTTTGATCCAAAAATAACTTTTAAAATATGCGGAATCTATTTCTGTACCTTCTCTCAATCACTGAATATGCTTCCCAGATGCAGAAATCTTGCCAGTATACTAGTTCCTCCGCTGCTGTGATATTAGGTTTTAATTTTACTTTCTTTTTCGAGCGGCGGTGGATCAAAAATTAACTGCACCATCTGTAAAACTTGTTTATCCAACACTTAGCAGAATTCGCTTTTGATAGATCTTAAATACCATTACTGTTATGGCAGCTTACATCACTAGTTATAAGTAGTCATATGTCATTAGGCCCAATTTAAGCCGCCAATGTGAATATATGCTGCAGCGTTCATCTCCGGCTTAACAAATCAAATTAAACCGGCAAATTTTCTTTCTTTTAGGCTTCTTCCCTTACGATGCCGAAGACAACTACCTCATGTAATTGGGTTCCTTCCACTGTCACTAAAAACACACTCAAGGACTTTGTCAAAGTCGGCTTTTTACCAGCAAAAAACATCTTGCACTGGCGCGCTCCCACACCTGGTGAAGAAAGACCTCAACCACAAGATGGTGAGGTCATTGGTTTTACTGATCACATGAATCGGGGCTTCTCACCGACTGGATCCAAATTTTTCCGAGACGTTCTGCACTTCTTTCAACTTCATCCTCAAGACATCGGACCCAATCCCATGTCAAACACCTGCAATTTTCAAGTTTTCTGTGAAGTATACCTTCAAGAAGAACCCATCGTTGAACTCTTCGGGGAATATTTTTACTTGAACCGGCATAATGAGTTTACCAATGGACCCAGCTTAGAACTTGGCGGGGTCTCGATTCAATGGATAAGAGATGCTATCTTCCCTTATGCTCGCCTGCCAAATAACCCTAAGGATTGGAACCAAACATGGTTCTATTGTAAAGATATTTCTCCGGTTGATGAGAATCCACTGTCGGGTTATCGTGTCGAGCGGCTCAACCCCAAGCATCATCTTCCCGAGCGGCCTACTATTGCTGAACGGTCAAAGCTTGCACCTACCATTTCAAAGGTCAAGGCCTTGCTAGGAAATGGGTTAACCGGTATTGACCTGGTTCAATGCTTGGTTTCTTGGAGAATCATACCCTTGAGCCACCGTTCCGGCTTAATGTGTACTTATACGGGTGATGCCAAAGATGCACTACGCTACAACTCCACGGGTTTAACTGATGACGCAATCAATGAGATGACAAAGATCCTTCTTAATGAGAACTTGGAAAGCTGTAGCGAAGTGGGACTGAACCCTTTCTGCACACTTAACCCGCCACCAGCCGTGAGTCTCCAAATTATTTATTTTACCTTATCATTCTAATACTCTATTAACTCAACCTCGATGACTTGCACAGGCTGAATCCACTTTTTGGAAGGAGTATGACCATGAAGCTGCCAAGAAAGCCAGGGCCAAAACGAAAGCCGTCAAGAAAGCCGCCAAGAAGAATAAGAAGAAACTAAGTGCCTCCGAGATGTTTGAACTGGATGACAGCATTGAGTCAGAGGTAGCCCTTGACTCCCTTGGCTCCTTTTTCAATTATCTTATTGACACTGATTATCATCAGGATGACACGGGGTCCAGTCAAGCGGTCGAAGAAGAGGTAACTATTATTTCCTCCGACTCAGAGCCTTTGCCAAGACAGAAAATTCGACGAGTAACCCGGAAAGTAAGCTTTTCACACCCCTTAGCTCATTTGAATCCTCACTTTATTTTGAAGCAACAGCAGCACGAGAACCGGCATCGGACTCGGACCAGCGGAGGTGGAGAGTTATCCTCTGGTTTACCAAATACTCCAGCTCCGCGGGAACGTCAAAGCGAGGTCCCTCCAAATTTAAACTCTTTTTATCCTATGGCAGGTCTTATTCGTCAGCCACTTAATTCTTCCGATTCGAATTATCAAGGGATATCTCACTCCTCTTTCGGTGACTCATCACAGACCCAGCTGTCGGCCTTCAATACTGCCCCTAGGTAACAATTTTTTTCTACCACTTTGTATCGTTATACTTGTACTAACATCCCACAACCCTTTGCAGTGGAAAGGCAAAGCCTAGCAAGAAGGCCAAGGTGACCAAGTCGGCTGAAGACCCCAAAGTCCATGAGCTGGAGCATCAAATTCCAGCGTCTGAAGCCTCCATACAACAACCACAAGAGCCTGTCCATGATGTTCCACCAGAAATTCCTGACCTCTCTAGTGATCACACAAACGTTAATCCTTTGAATATCGAATCATCAAGCCCACTTAAACCGTCAGAAACACATACTGAGGATGTTATGATCACATGCACCAGCTTACAAGAGTCGGGAAAACCTACTGTCTTGGCCAAGCACTCCGCCAAACAGGAGTTTATTGAAAGGCAGAAAGTGAGATTTGACATTGCCAATTATTCTCAATTAAGCGTCAGTGAAGTACTCTCTGTTTATCTCAACCAAGTGCATACCAGCCGCGATCTTGAAATTGACATGGCGAAATAGATGCATCAGAAATATGAGGTATGAACTCCGGCTTGATAAATTATGCATATCTTGTCAGCCCCCAAGTCTACTGTGTATAATAGAATATAATATGCTATAGACATAGAATAGCTATGAGTATTTGGTAGAATCCTTCAAAAGCTGGCTTTCACCATCGGAGTTAAACCGGATCTTTAACGATTGACATTGCATCTATAGCCCCCAAGAGTCGGTTTAATCAGCATGAATGAACCGATACTGTTCGTCATTGTTTATAAATCAAAACTTACTTGTGTAGCCCCCATGAGTCGGCTGTGGTCGTTTGCAGCACAACCGGGTCATCATAAAGTAGTAATGAAAACGCGAGCAATATGCATTAGCCTCCAAGTGCCAAGTGCTCTTGCTTGCAAAGTGCTTGGGACTTATTCATATTTGTCATTACTAGCAAAAGGCCCGTGTGTTGCATCGAGAAAAAGAAAACATTATATGCGCTAGAAAAATATCTAACGGGCTACATTGCAACATATAAAAGATAATTAATGTGCTTAAAAAGCTATATATTTTTATTTATTTATGCCACTCAAATAGCATGATTCTACATTAAATGATGATAATACCCTCTTGTGACTAATTGTTACATAGCATGCAAGACATATGCCATATGATCGAAGCAAAATGAAAAATAACTACATGGGTCTAGTCCAAGAGGGATCGATAGACAACTCCACATTGCATTTCGCGAAATTATGCCCCTGCCCATGACACCTACAGCACCAATTCTTCACGCAAATTTCTATATATATGTACATGTAAAGAAATTCTGTGGTTCAAGAGTAGAATGTGGACAAATACATTTCTATCCACAAAGTAATAAAATTTAATTATTACAATTTGGGTATGCAAACAAACCAAGGTGATTTAGAAATTTCATCCCATGAACAACTATTACAAACAAAAAACAGGAATTAAGACCAAATAGGAAATAAGCAAATAAATAACATGAAACAGCAAATCTGTATGCAGGTCTCTTGCGCGTGGCCCACCTCGTCCTTGGAGGAGCAGCTATTGGTGGACGCCGCCTGCGTCGGATTGCCGTCAAGCTCGACCCGCCGGCGTGGAAGTGCACCTTGAACTTGGCCGCCCTGCTAATCTGCCTCTCATAAAACTAGACATTTGGAAATAACATGAAGAAGGATTCATGTGATAATGTATGTTCAGCAAATGTATATTAAATTTGAGCATAACCGTTCTCTCAAATAAACTTGTGGCAAATCCAACTTCTTTGCATATCTAGAGATAAACAATGAAAAGTAAGAATTAAGATTATCAAAAACAGATACATAACAATGGAACATAAAGGAAATATATGGCCATTACAATTTTTCTCAAGAAAAAAAAGCATTTTACTATCAGAAGTTTATCTTTTAGTAAATATAAAGTGTCGGTCACGTCATGCCTACGTGTTCGAGCAGTTCTCCTACGCTGACACAGCAGGGATCCAATCTGAATCCTGGCAATCTCAATCTCTTCAGGAAAAGTTTACCGCCGCATCAAAACAACCATTTCACTATTTAAAATTTTCAAGAACATTAGGTGAAAAGTCACCCCGAATTCTACAGGTAAAAGTCTGTTAATCCGTAAATCAAACATGAAAGGACATTAAGTTGTTCTCCCTTAATTTCATAATGGCTTCCTTGATGGATCCCGGAATAGGATAATAAAGTAGTGTGATCATCAGAGTTTAACATCTAAAAAGGATAAATGCATAATAAAGAAAGTAAGTCTGAGCGAAAGCCATTCAAACCTGCAGCATTTAGGTTAAACCGTGATAGTTTGATGTAATCTCACGCATCATTGACCTCCGCGGGTTTCAAGTATATCTTTCTCTCATGGCATATATTCTATATTAAATTAATACGAATGAGCAGCAACCACTCTTCAGTATCGAGTACAAGAATGGAATCATTTCTTCTGAAGGAACTACAAAAGAATGGTGTGCAGGAGCTTACTTCAGAATAACATCTTGGGTATCATCTCCACTGAGAATAGTCATCTATTGAGCTTCCTCGAGGACCCTTCGCAAGACTCGTTGTACTTTCTAAAATATTAAAAGGCATGTGATGTCTTGCAGAAGTGTTAATATGAACACAAAATACAAAATACCAAGCATTTTACTCAAAGGAACCAAAAGAATACATTTGGAGAAGTTTACTCAGTTCCCATGTTAATACGAGCCAACAAAAAAGTCTATGTTATATGCATGCGCAACTGGAATCACGTGACTCATGTTTCACCAATCAGGCAAACGTAAAGGTTAGTAAAGAGGGAGAAAGATACCTTGCTGGAGCAAAAGCAGTGATAACCTGAACAAGACTCCATTAGCTTCTCCGCATGCTGTTTGTACAGTGAAAAGCGCTTCGAGTGGCTGTAAAGGCTGGAATTTGATGCAAGGTATGGACCTGGACACGGAATGCAGATGAGCCTCTACATCCTCCACCAATTCATAGAAACAACCAAGCAACTCCACCATTCTTTGCAAATCATGCTCCATGGTGGAAGGAACATGCGGATATCGAGCGGCAATAGATTGCTAAATAAATGTTCAGCGATGGTAAGCACCTTCGTTCCAGTCAAGGCGCTGGTAAGAGGAACATGGTGAATGACTAATATGAGAGAAAACATAAAAGTTATGCAGCCATACCATGGATGTAGACCATCAAATAACTGTGACAGTTATAAGGCTATCACCCAAACAACCATGCACTTACCTCTGGCTGCGACAAACCAGTGGTGGTGGTTTCTTCATTGCATGCTCTCCATCAAGAAAAGAGAGGTTCAGAACCTCCTAATTGCAAGTTGAAATATGTATCTAATTGGCAAATACTGACCCAAAAATATCCATTGTCCTCCTGCCTACTTAATGTTGTTCCTCGAAATCACATTATTTTGTTCCTCAACATGTATGTCTTCAAATATACATCATTTTTGTTCCTTGAAATTCAGAATAATATGACCACGCAAACTGAACATTGCAGCTCTATACACCAGATTTCTGAAGATGCAAGTAAATTGAGAAAGAAATAACAGAATCCCTTGTTATTAAGGTTTAGTACGCACTTTTACAATGATAAATTACACTCCTGAACTTATGTCCCACTAGGAAGTTTTGGAAGTTCCTAAGATGGTATGCTCAGATCTTGGAGAAGTACGGACAAATAGTATGCAGATAATCAATTTGCAGATTTCCATGCAGAAGAAGAATGCATCATCTACCAAGGACTAGGAAGCAACACTAAATTATGGCATGATATTATTCACTTCCTTTTGTTGCCAATGAACACTAAATCGTTCACTTGCTAATACAAGACTGCAACCACTACGTAGCCCTGTACATCCACCAAATACATTAATTAGTTTCCCGTGGATAAAAAATCTTAAACAGTACTCGATGTTTCCACGAAAGGCTTGCCAGGAGTTGTCGTGTGACTGTCAAAAATTGAGCATAATTGATTATGAAGAGATGCTTGATGGTAAAGAATCAAAGTAGATTGCTACATAGTGAGGAAAATTCTCTCACCTCTTACACATCGCTGTTATCTCTGGCCATCAGCAGCTAGAGCCCTAGGTGCAGATGCATTTCCATAATCCATACTATAGGTGAGGAATCATAGATTCTAGCATCTAGGGCAAGGCCACGATCAAAAAGGATTCTCCAGTGAAGCACAGAGGAGGAGAGGTAGCAAGGCATCCAATGGGTGCGCCAAGCGGGGCGGCAGGCCTCGAGATCCTTTGTGATGGATTCACTACGCAGCCGGGATCCTCGGTGACGGCCAAGAGCGGCTTGGACAGCGGTGGGGGCAGAGGTAAAGGGCGGCGCGGGGATGGCGGTGGTGGCGGCGGCAAAGGGCGGCGGTGGTGGAGGCGGCAAAGGGCGGCGGTGGTGGAGGCGGTGGTGGCGGCGGCAAAGGGCGGCAGCGTGGACGGTGGTGGGGTGGAGGCAAAGGGCGGCGGCATGGACCCAAACTACTTCTCCCCCGCGTGTCCGCCCCCGGCCGCCGCGGCCGCTTTCATCTCGGCGAGCGAGTGAGGAATTGGGTGGGGTTCTGTGGGTGATGGCGAGAGCAGGGGAGGAGGCATAGGATTGGTTTGGTTGTTCTGGTTTAATAGAGGGTTTTAGCGAACGAATTAGTACCACCTAGTTTATATTACGATTTTGTCTATACAATCGTAAAAGCGTATTATGACATAAGAAGAAAGAGTATTGTGACGATGAACCCGACAAAGTCAATCTGTGCTTTATTATTAGGGAAAGATATGAAGAATTTTTTTGTACGCATTAGCCCCCAAGTGCCAAGTGTTATTGCTTGCAAAAGGCTTGGGACCTTTATTCCTGTAACCCGAATATGAATATGATTGCAAATCTGTGCATGTACAGGACGCCACTGCTCAACTCCAATCGCAATTGGCTGATGCGAAAACCCGGCTGGAGCATCAAGAATCTGAGACCCGGAAGGCTGACTCAAAATTCAATTTTAGTCTGGCTGAGACAGAAAAATTAAAGACTAGTTTTGATACTGAAAGAACCGCCTGGGCTGAGGAGAGGACTGCTCTGATACAGCGGGCTGAAAAAGCTAAAGCTTCTCTTCAAAAGATAACCACTAAGCTTACCAGCTTAAAACACCGCATATCCCAGAGGATTTCTGCTATATTTGGTAAATAGCATTACTAGCATCATAATCGTGTCTTTTCTTTCATGTCATAAACTGTCTCTAATAAATCTGCAATTATTACACAGGTCCTAGAAGCAGCAATCTTGGTCAAGAGATGCTTGTGAAGCTCAAAGCCGTATATACGCTTGTTGAATAGCTATATACTGGAACTCAGCGCACGCTGGCCATGATTTCTCCAACTAATCAAGCACCCACTCTGTTGAGTGACGTCTCGAAAAAACTTCATGTTCTACCTGCTAGGATTGAAGAGATAAAGCGGTCATCTGCAAGAGCCGGTGCCGTGACGGCCTTAAGCCTGGCTAAGGCATGGCAAGCAGAGATAGACCCGGCCGAGCTAGCTACTGGGTATCCAAGCTTGAAAGAAGATGGTACTCCCTTTGACAAGAAAGACTTTGTTGCCTGCGTGAAGTAAATACGTCCTCTGGCCAGTCTGATTGCTGATGAAATGAATCTTTCAAAATATCACCCGGCTTATGATATGGAGAATCAGAAGATGCTCATGTCGGCTTATAAAGTGATGGATCTGATCCCTGATACGTCAATTTTGCATCATTCTTTTATATCGATATTTATTACATTATGAGCTGTTATTTCACATTATGTCACAATACTTATGGCTATTATCTCTAATTTTACAAAATTTACATAAGGAGGGAGAATGCCGACAGCTGGAATTCTGGGCTAGAAAAGGAGCAAATATTAGAGACATATTCTGCACAACTCCAAAAGTCCTGAAACTCCACGGAATACCTTATAATAAATAATGAAAAATATTTGTCAAAGATGAAGACCAGGGGGGCCACACCCTGTCCACGAGGGTGGGGGCGCCCCCTAGGGCGCGCCCCCTACCTCATGGGCCCCCTGGTGGCTCTTCGATGACCATCTTCTACTATATGAAGTCTTTCATCGAGAAAAAAACCATAAGCAACCTTTCGGGATGAAACTCTGCCGCCATGACGCGAAACCTTGGCGGAACCAATCTAGGGCTCTGGCAGAGCTGTTCTGCCGGGGAAACTGTAACATCCCAAATTTTCAATTTGGAATGTTATACATTAGGTCATCATGCATATCATATTTTATTTTGCTTTTGGTTTTGATCCTAGAAAATCCTAAGCAACTCAAGGACCCATGGAGAGAGTTGGGGATTTCGTTATTTACATATTTGAGTTTTCTCAAATTATGTAAACAGGATCATTTGATTTTGTTTATTTTATCATCAATTATTTCTATTACAAAAATATGAGAGAGGGAATAAAATGACTTTCCCAAAATATAGAAATATTGAGGATTTAATTAAAAAATCAAATAAGATTTATTTCGGAGTTTTTCGGTATTTTTTTGAATTTAGCAAAAATGCGCGTTTTTCAAAGTTGTAGTTTAGGCCCAGATAAATGGTCACTTTATCGGGCTTGATTTTAGGAACCCGGCAAAATTTATTTCGTGATTTTTGGAGTCCGTTTAGTATTTCTTTTTATTTTTCTTCCGAGCGGATTTATAAAAAAAAACGGAAACCGACTTCGGGCCGTACTCGGCCAGGACTCCCTGGCCCGGGGCCTTTATATAGCGCCCGAGGCCCGGCCGAGAGCCCCAGCCCAGCCGAAACCCTAGCCGCCGCCGCCTTCCAGCCCCGCCACCGCCGCCGCCGCCCGCCGCCGCCGACTCGCCGGAGCGCGCGCCTTTCGAGGTTCGTCGCCGCCTCGTTTTCTGTGCAGTTTTTTTAAAAAAAAATTATGTTTGTCATTTTTCTTTTTCGTCGGATTTTCCGCGGTTATTTTCTGATCGCGATTTCTAATCCGATTTTCGTTTTAGTATAACTTTTCGCTCGTTTATCGGAATCAGGCGATTCAAGCGCCTGGAGTTTCGTCTCGAAACCCTCTTTCCGAATAATCAACTTAAACAAGTTTTTGCTACTGTAAAATTTGCCCTAGATCCAGATTACTAGAATGAAGTTGTTTTCTTTCGCCGTTTGATTTCTTTCGCTTCGTTCGATTTGATTCTTTTTCCAACCAGGGTTCTTAAGTTGAACTTTCTGGTTAGATCTTATATTTGAGTTTTACCTGTGCATTAGATGAGTACTTATTGTATGCTTGTTTGATTGTCTGCGATAGAATACCCGGAGTGCGCCGCCTGTTACTTCGAATCTCTAGGTTTCGCGGATCATCAGCAAGGCAAGTAACACTTTGATCATACCTTTTCTACAACCCAGTTTTATTGCATTAGATCAATCCTCACACATTGCATGATTAGGATCTAATTAAATTGTGGGATGGGAAGTAGATTAGGTAGTACCTATTACCTGTTTATTATCAAACCTTTGGGAGTTACTTCTACGTTTTCTTATTATGCCATGCTATGCTAGTAGACGTGGATTGGGTGAGTGATATCCATGACAGATGTGAGATTTATAATTAAGGGTTTATCTAAGGTGGCAACCTAACACACATCTGGGTGGATTGAGGCACCTGGGGTTACCAGGACTTGCCTGTTTTCTTTGGACCGCCACCCAGGCTCAAAGGGATCATGAGATTATTCATACTAGAAACTTCCGTGTGCAGCCACAAGCCATTATGGGCTCTGGCATAGTTGACTAAGTTGTGTGAACTCTTACAGTGGTAGACTAGCAGATGTAGGGGAAAGTAGGTGTACCGGTCTACCCGTCGTAAGGTGCTAGCGCTTCTGAAAGACTGTGTCTCGGTCATCCGTCTTCTCAAACACCCTGCAGTGCGAGAAACCAAACGGAGGCGATCGAGTCTTGTGGGGAAAAGTGCGCAAACCTCTGCAGAGTGTAACAAACTAATCATGGTTAGCCGTGTCCCCGGTTATGGACATCTTGAGTATCTAGTACCTGGATTATCATGTGAATCTCAACATGTTACTCTAAATTAATTTTGATGGGTTTTAATGATGTTACTTAATTGGGATTGAGGATGCTGTCAACCATTCTCAATGTTTCACAACCACCATGATAGTAATTAATTTTATTCCTTTGAAGTAGGGAAAAATTGGCTTTACGCAAAAACTGTAACCATAGAGCTCTCCACCAGCCAAATATGCATATAGTATAGTTGTTGCATTTCCATTACTCTCTATGTGTTACCTTGCCAGCATATTCCATGTGCTGACCCGTTTTCGGGCTGCAAGTTAATGTTGCAGACTTTTCAGACGATTAAGGAGTTTTTAGGGCGTGGTTCTATACTCAGTGATGTCGTTGGAGTTGATGGACTCACTTATCTTCCAAGCCTTCCGCTGTTATCGTTATTAGATGGCCTTAAGCCATATTTATTGTAATAAGTTCTCTTTTGAGACACTCGATGTAATAAGTGTGTGATTGCTACTCTGCTATAAATCCTCCGAGTACTGTGTGGTGTCAGCATTACTGATCCAGGGATGACACCGGAGCACAGAGATCAGACTGTTTGAGGTCTGGTCACTACAGAGATGGTACCAGAGCACACGCTGACTGTAGGACACGACCACTAAGCTAAAGACCTAGATCACTACTCACTCTCTTCTCTTCTGACTTCTCATCTTTTCTACTCTTTAGGATGGCGGATGCAAGGAACAAGTTCACACAACCAGATGAAGATACACCCTTTGGACGCCACTTGAAGGAAGTCACTAGATACCTGAACATAGGAATACCAAGCTTCACGGGAACCTACAACGCCACTTTACCTGAAGAAGAGCGCTGGATGATTCAAGTTCAAGTTCCAGGAAGGACGTTCATGCCAGTCACTGAGCCTATAGAGTTTTCTTTTGATGCACCAACTTGGAGTCTAGGAAAGAGCATGGCAGCTCACATCGCCATGGGACGCATTGGAGAAGTCTACCGCAAGGATCTCAAGGATACTATCTACCAGATTTGTGGGCGCCGAGATGAACACTGGGAGATGATCAGCACCAGGAAAGATAGATCAATTGCAGCTTTTATTCAGGAGTTAAACCAGCACATTCGACGCCAGGAGAATCAGATGTGCGCCGACATGATAGATCTGAAGAAGGCTAAGACTAGAATTAAGGAACTAGAGGAAGAACTCAAGGCTACACGCGAAGATTATGAAGAAGAAATTGAAGTATTGGTGGAGAAGAATGACGATCTAATCAAGAAGATTGGAATATTTATGGGAGGCCCGACACCAGTAGATGAAGACGAGGAACCCAAGGAGATTAGCCCGGAAGACTACATCATCATCGACGGCACCGACTCGGAGCAAGATAGTAGCGATGATGACTATGTTGATGAAGCAGGAGCAGATATCATGGAGTCTACAACCGTAGAATATTTCTAGTAGACCACCTCATCAGTAGTAGTAGTCCACCATGTAAATATAGTAGTCCGAGCACTTTTGCGATAGCTAGACCGATTGTATGTCTTGTTTGATTGATTGAAGTGAATTGTGTGCTTTTGCCTCATGTGCATATGGGTAGTGTTTTCCCTTTAGACCCCCTCTATTCTTATATCTCATCTTTTCTAAACCCTCAGATGCCTCCGAGACGTGACCCCGGATTTGCCTTTCCGCCGGAGCTCACCCAGTTGATCCAGCAACAGAACACCTTGATGTAGTTGCTAGTTCAGAATCAGAATCAGAGGAACAACAACAACCCACCACCACCACCACCTGTTGACCACTTAGCCCGTTTTCTTAGGCTGAATCCGCCGGTGTTTTCCAGTAGCACCGAGCCGATTGTAGCAGATGATTGGCTCCGCAAGATAGCTAGGGAGTTGACCATAGCAGGATGCACAGATGTGGAGAAGGTTAAGTTTGCCGCACATCAGTTAGAAGGACCCGCAGCCTCTTGGTGGGAGAATTTCACAGCCACCTTCCCAGTCGACACTGTCACATGGGACCAGTTTCAGCAGGCTTTTCGTACTGCCCATGTTTCAGCAGGAGCAATGTCCATGAAGAAGCGTGAGTTTCGTAACTTGCGCCAAGGAGGACGGACAGTTGGCCAGTATGTGGAGGAGTTTAGTAAGCTAGCACGTTATGCCCCAGATGACGTTGCTACGGATGCAGCTAAGCAGGAGAAATTCCTGGAAGGACTGAATGATGAGTTGAGTATGCAGTTGATGGTAGCCACCTTCAACAACTACCAGGAGTTGGTAGATCGTGCTCTTATGATTGAAGGGAAGCAGCAGCAAATTGAGAACCGCAAGAGGAAGTATGGACAAGGAAAGTATAATTCAGGAGCTCAGCAGAAGCCTCGTTTTACCCCTAGACCAGGAGGACATTTTCAGCATACCCATGGAGTAGGTAGCTCGCATAACCACAATGGCACCAAAAATGGTAATGGGAATGGAGGAAGCAATGGACAGAACCGCAGCACCCCATCAACCCCAGCCAAGAAGGATTTGAGCCACGTCACTTGCTATAAGTGTTGAAGCCAGGACATTATGCAAATGACTGTCCTGAAGGACAAAACGGCAATGGAAGTTCTGGAAAGAAGCCAAACCCTTTCAATAGGGGACAGGTGAACCACGTTAATGTGGAGGAGGTTGAAGCTCAGCCCGATGCAGTAATAGGTAAGTTTTTGGTTAAGTCATTTACTGCACTCGTTCTTTTTGATACTGGTGCATCGCATTCGTACATATCAAGGGGATTTGTGGAAAAGTATAGTCTGCCCACTAGGATTCTTAAAACACCTATGCTAGTAAGCTCACCAGGAGCGGAGTACATGGCCAGTCAAGGATGTTTTCAAGTGCCATTAAGTATAGGAAGGCATGTTTTCCCAACGGATTTAATTATTTTGGAATCCCAAGGTCTGGATGTGATTCTTGGTATGGATTGGCTGTCGATGTATGGAGGAAACATCGATTGCGCCAGTAAGACAATTTTGCTCACAACGCCAGAAGGAAGAAGGATCAAGTATGTATCCCGACATGCGCCAAACAGGACACAAGTAAATTCCTTATCAGGAGTTGTGCAGGAGGAAGTACCAGTGGTAAAGGATTTTCCTGATGTATTTCCCAAAGAGTTGCCAGGCATGCCACCGGATAGAGACATTGAGTTTTTGATTGAGCTTTTGCCAGGCACTGGGCCAATATCGAAGAGACCATATAGGATGCCAGCAAAAGATTTGGTGGAAATTAAGAAGCAGATTAAGGAGTTACTGGATAAGGGATATATTCGCCCAAGTTCTTCGCCTTGGGGATCACCAGTACTTCTAGTGGAGAAGAAGGATGGATCGTTAAGAATGGTTGTTGATTATCGAGGATTGAACGAAGTAACGATCAAGAACAAGTACCCACTACCAATGATCAATGATCTGTTTGATCGATTGCAAGGAGCTAAAGTGTTTTCCAAGATCGATTTGCGATCAGGATACCACCAGTTGAAGATTCGAGAACAGGATATACCTAAGACAGCATTCACCACAAGATATGGACTGTATGAGTATACCGTTATGTCATTTGGACTGACTAACGCGCCTACCTATTTTATGAACATGATGAACAAAGTGTTTATGGAGTTTTTGGATAAGTTCGTCGTAGTGTTCATTGATGATATCCTGGTATATTCGAAGAATGAAGAGGAACATAAGGAGCATTTGCGTTTGGTACTTGGAAAGCTCAGAGAACACCAATTATATGCCAAGTTCAGCAAATGTGAATTTTGGTTGAAGGAAGTAGGATTCCTCGGACACGTTATATCTGGAGAAGGTATAGCAGTAGATCCCGCTAAAGTTGAAACCATGACCAAGTGGGAAGCACCAACAACAGTTGGAGAGATCCGGAGTTTTCTTGGACTCACACGATACTACCGGAGATTTATTGAAAATTTCTCAAAGATTGCGAAGCCTATGACGGAGTTGCTGAAGAAGGATACTAAGTTCAAATGGACTGAGGAGTGTGAGGCAAGTTTCCAGGAGTTGAAGAACCGTTTGGTTACCTCACCAGTGTTGATTTTGCCAGATCAAACCAAGGATTATGAGGTGTATTGCGACGCTTCACGTCGAGGACTTGGAGCAGTGCTTATGCAGGAAGGAAGAGTTGTTTCGTATGCTTCACGACAACTGAAGCCCCACGAATTGAATTATGCTACACATGATTTGGAGTTAGCAGCCGTAGTGCATGCATTGAAGACATGGAGACATTTCCTCATCAGAAATCATTGTGAGGTGTACACGGATCATAAGAATTTGAAGTACATTTTCACGCAGAAGGAGTTGAACCTCAGACAAAGGAGATGGTTGGAGCTCATCAAGGATTATGATATGAAATTACATTACCATCCCGGAAAAGCTAATGTAGTAGATGATGCATTAAGTCGTAAGAGTCATGTCAATAGACTAATGACGGGAGAAATACCCAAGGAGTTAGCAGAAAATTTTCGTGAACTATGCATGAAAATAGTTTCGAGAGGCTATGTAGCAGCGTTGGAAATTCAGTCAACTTTGATGAATAGAATCAGAGAAGCTTAGAAAACTGACAAAGAGATTGCCGCTATAAAGGAGAAACTGAGCAAAGGAAAAGCTAAAGGATTTCGTGAGGATGAGCATGACACCCTATGGTTTGAAGACCGTGTTTACGTGCCCAATGACCCGGAGATTAGAAAGTTGATTCTGCAAGAGGCCCAAGATTCACCGTATTCGATTCACCCAGGAAATACCAAGATGTATTTGGATTTGAAAGATATTTTCTGGTGGACCGGAATGAAGAAGGACATTGCGGAGTATGTAGCAGTTTGTGATGTATGTCAGAGAGTAAAGGCAGAACATCAGAAGCCAGCAGGATTGTTGCAACCATTGCCGATACCCGAATGGAAGTGGGATAAGCTAGGCATGGATTTTATCACGGGATTACCAAGGACTCGTTCAGGCTATGACTCGATTTGGGTTGTAGTTGATCGATTGACGAAGGTAGCTCATTTCATCCCAGTAAAGACCACTTACACCAGTGCTAAGTTGGCAAAGATATACATGACCAGGATCGTATGTTTGCATGGAGTTCCGAGGAGCATCGTATCAGATAGAGGAACCCAGTTTACCTCAAAGTTCTGGAAGCAGTTGCATGAGACTTTGGGTACTAGGCTAGAATTTAGTACAGCTTTTCACCCGCAGACAGATGGACAGACTGAGAGAGTCAATCAGATTTTGGAGGATATGCTGAGAGCTTGTGCGCTAGATTATGGATCTAGTTGGGACGATAATTTGCCATATGCAGAGTTTTCTTACAATAATAGCTATCAGACCAGTTTGAAGATGGCACCTTTCAAAGCTTTGTACGGAAGGAGGTGCAGGACACCGTTGTCATGGGACGAAGTTGGAGACCGTCAGTTGTTTGGATCAGATCTGATTAAGGAGTCCGAACAGAAGGTGAAGTTGATCCGCGATAGGCTCAAGGTAGCCCAGTCTAGGCAGAAGAGCTACGCAGATTCTAAACGCAAGGAGACAGTTTACGAAGTCGGAGATAGAGTTTATCTTCGAGTATCCCCACTTCGAGGGATTAAGCGATTTGGAGTTAAGGGGAAGTTAGCGCCACGATTTGTAGGACCATATCGAGTTTTGGAGCGTATGGGAGAAGTGGCCTACAAGTTGGAATTGCCAGAAGGATTGGCCGGAGTGCATGATGTGTTTCATGTTTCTCAGTTGAAGAAGTGTCATGCGGAGATGATTGACATACCTTTGAGAGACACAGTGCCATTGGAAGCAATTCAGTTGGATAACAATTTGACCTATGAGGAGAAACCAGTCAAGATCCTCGAGTTTGCCAGCCGAGTTACTCGCAGCAAGGTTATCAAGATTTGCAAAGTTCAGTGGAGCCACCACACGGAGGATGAAGCCACCTGGGAGCGAGAGGAAGATTTGCTCAAAGACCACCCTCACCTATTTTCTAGCCAACCCGAATCTCGAGGGCGAGATTCATCTTAAGGGGGGTAGGTTTGTAACATCCCAAATTTTCAATTTGGAATGTTATACATTAGGTCATCATGCATATCATATTTTATTTTGCTTTTGGTTTTGATCCTAGAAAATCCTAAGCAACTGAAGGACCCACGGAGAGAGTTGGGGATTTCGTTATTTACATATTTGAGTTTTCTCAAACTATGTAAACAGGATCATTTGATTTTATTTATTTTATCATCAATTATTTCTATTACAAAAATACGAGAGAAGGAATAAAATGACTTTCCCAAAATATAGAAATATTGAGGATTTAATAAAAAATCAAATAAGATTTATTTCGGAGTTTTTCGGTATTTTTTTGAATTTAGGAAAAATGCGCGTTTTTCAAAGTTGTAGTTTGGGCCCAGATAAATGTTCAGTTTATCGGGCTTGATATTAGGAACCCGGCAAAATTTATTTCGTGATTTTTGGAGTCCGTTTAGTATTTCTTTTTATTTTTCTTCCGAGCGGATTTATAAAAAAAACGGAAACCGACTTTGGGCCGTACTCGGCCAGGACTCCCTGGCCCGAGGCCTTTATATAGCGCCCGAGGCCCGGCCGAGAGCCCCAGCCCAGCCGAAACCCTAGCCGCCGCCGCCTTCCAGCCCCCCCGCCGCCGCCCGCCGCCGCCGACTCGCCGTAGCGCGCGCTTTTCGAGGTTCTCTGCCGCCTAGTTTTCCGTGCAGTTTTTTTAAAAAAAATATATGTTCGTCGTTTTTCTTTTTCGTCGGATTTTCCGCGGTTATTTTCTGATCGCGATTTCTGATCCAATTTTCGTTTTAGTATAACTTTTCGCTCGTTTATCGGAATCAGGCGATTCAAGCGCCTGGAGTTTCGTCTTGAAACCCTCTTTCCGAATAATCAACTTAAACAAGTTTTTGATACTGTAAAATTTGCCCTAGATCCAGATTACTAGAACGAAGTTGTTTTCTTTCGCCGTTTGATTTCGTTCGCTTCGTTCGATTTGATTCTTTTTGCAACCAGGGTTCTTAAGTTGAACTTTCTGGTTAGATCTTCTATTTGAGTTTTACCTGTGCATTAGATGAGTACTTATTGTATGCTTGTTTGATTGTCTGTGATAGAATACCCGGAGTGCGCCGCCTGTTACTTCGAATCTCTAGGTTTCGCGGATCATCAGCAAGGCAAGTAACACTTTGATCATACCTTTTCTACAACCCAGTTTTATTGCATTAGATCAATCCTCACACATTGCATGATTAGGATCTAAATAAATTGTGGGATGGGAAGTAGATGAGGTAGTACCTATTACCTGTTTATTATCAAACCTTTGGGAGTTACTTCTACGTTTGCTTATTATGCCATGCTATGCTAGTAGACGTGGATTGGGTGAGTGATATCCATGACAGATGTGAGATTGATAATTAAGGGTTTATCTAAGGTGGCAACCTAACACACATCTGGGTGGATTGAGGCACCTGGGGTTACCAGGACTTGCCTGTTTTTCTTTGGACCGCCACCCAGGCCCAAAGGGATCATGAGATTATTCATACTAGAAACTTCCGTGTGCAGCCACAAGCCATTATGGGCTCTGGCATAGTTGACTAAGTTGTGCGAACTCTTACAGTGGTAGACTAGCAGATGTAGGGGAAAGTAGGTGTACCGGTCTACCCGTCGTAAGGTGCTAGCGCTTCTGAAAGACTGTGTCTCGGTCATCCGTCTTCTCAAACACCCTGCAGTGCGAGAAACCAAACGGAGGCAATCGAGTCTTGTGGGGAAAAGTGCGCAAACCTCTGCAGAGTGTAACAAACTAATCATGGTTAGCCGTGTCCCCGGTTATGGACATCTTGAGTATCTAGTACCTGGATTATCATGTGAATCTCAACATGTTACGCTAAATTAATTTTGATGGGTTTTAATGATGTTACTTAATTGGGATTGAGAATGCTGTCAACCATTCTCAATGTTTCACAACCACCATGATAGTAATTAATTTTATTCCTTTGAAGTAGGGAAAAATTGGCTTTACGCAAAAACTGTAACCATAGAGCTCTCCACCAGCCAAATATGCATATAGTATAGTTGTTGCATTTCCATTACTCTCTATGTGTTACCTTGCCAGCATATTCCATGTGCTGACCCGTTTTCGGGCTGCAACGTTAATGTTGCAGACTTTTCAGACGACGATTAAGGAGTTTTAGGTCGTGGTTCTATACTCAGTGATGCCGTTGGAGTTGATGGACTCACTTATCTTCCAAGCCTTCCGCTGTTATCGTTATTAGATGGCCTTAAGCCATATTTATTGTAATAAGTTCTCTTTTTAGACACTCGATGTAATAAGTGTGTGATTGCTACTCTGCTATAAATCCTCCGAGTGTTGTGTGGTGTCAGCATTACTGATCCAGGGATGACACCGGAGCACAGAGATCAGACTGTTTGAGGTTTGGTCACTACAGAAACTTCCCTCCCGGAGGGGGAAATCATCGCCATCGTCATCACCAACGCTCCTCTCATCGAGAGAGGGTAATCTCCATCAACATCTTCATCAAGACCATCTCATCTCAAAACCCTAGTTCATCTTTTGTATCCAATTCTTGTCTCCAAGTCCGGGATTGGTGCTAGTAGGTTGCTAGTAGTGTTAATTACTCCTTGTAGTTGATGCTAGTTGGTTTAATTGGTGGAAGATCATATGTTCAGATCCTTTATGCATATTATTACCCCTCTAATTATGAATATGAATATGCTTTCTGAGTAGTTATGTTTGTTCCTGAGGACAAGGGAGAAGTCTTGCTATTAGTAGTCATGTGAATTTGGTATTCGATCGATATTTTGATGAGATGTATGTTGTCTAGCCTCTAGTGGTGTTATGTGAACGTCGACTACATAACACTTCACCATTATTTGGGCCTAGAGTAAGGCATTGGGAAGTAATAAGTAGATGATGGGTGGCTAGAGTGACAGAAGCTTAAACCCTAGTTTATGCGTTGCTTCGTAAGGGACTGATTTGGATCCATATGTTTCATGCTATGGTTAGGTTTACCTTAATACTTTTGTTGTAGTTGCGGATGCTTGCAATAGAGGTTAATCATAAGTGGGATGCTTGTTCAAGTAAGAACAGCACCCAAGCACGGGTCCACCCACATGTCAAATTATCAAAGTACCGAACGCGAATCATATGAACGTGATGAAAACTAGCTTGACGATATTCCCATGTGTCCTCGGGAGCGCTTTTCCTTATATAAGAGTTTGTCCAGGCTTGTCCTTTGCTACAAAAAGGATTGGGCCACCATGCTGCACTTTATTTACTTTTGTTACTTGTTGCTCGTTACAAATTACCTTATCACAAAAATATCTGTTATCACTTATTTCAGTACTTGCAGAGAATACCTTGCTGAAAACCGCTTATCATTTCCTTCTGCTCCTTGTTGGGTTCGACACTCTTACTTATCGAAAGTACTATGATAGATCCCCTATACTTGTGGGTCATCAAGACTCTTTTCTGGCGCCGTTGCCGGGGAGTGAAGCGCCTTTGGTAGGTGGAATTTGGTAAGGAAAAAATTATATAGCGTGCTGAAATTTACTGTCACTTGTTACTATGGAAAGTAATCCTCTGAGGGGCTTGTTCAGGGTATCTTCACCCCGACCAGTAGAGAAAAGAGTTGCTCCTCAACCTACTGAACCTATTGAAAATGAAATTCCTTATGAGTATCCTTCGGGTATGATAGAAAAACTGCTAGCTAATCCTTTTACAGGAGATGGAACAAAGCATCCTGATGAACACCTAATATATGTGGATGAAGTTTGTGGATTATTTAAGCTTGTAGGTATACCCAATGATGTTGCTAAGAAGAAGGTCTTCCCTTTATCTTTGAAGGGAGACGCATTGATTTGGTATAGGCTATGTGATGATACGAGATCATGGAATTATAGAAGATTGAAATTGGAATTTCATCAAAAGTATTACCCTATGCATCTTGTTCATCGTGATCGCAATTATATATATAATTTTTGGCCTCGCGAAGGAGAAAGCATAGCTCAAGCTTGGGGGAGGCTTAAATCAATGTTATATTCATGCCCCAATCATGAGCTCTCAAGAGAAATGATTATTCAAAAAATTTATGCTCGGCTTTCTGATAACAATCGCACCATGCTTGATACTTCTTGTGCTGGCTCTTTTATGATGAAGACTATTGAATTCAAATGGGATTTATTGGAAAGAATTAAACGCAACTCCGAAGATTGGGACCTCGACAATGGAAAGGAGTCAGGTATGACACCTAAGTTTGATTGTGTTAAATCTTTTATGGACACCGATATTTTTCGTAAGTTTAGCACTAAATATGGACTTGATTCTGAGATAGTAGCTTCTTTCTGTGAATATTTTGCTGCTTATGTTGATCTCCCCAAAGAGAAGTGGTTTAAATATCATCCTCCCAAAGAAGTAAAAGTAGATGCACCTATTAAAGTTGAAGAAAAGACTATCACTTATAATGATCCTATTGTTCCTACTTCTTATGTTGAGAAACCACCTTTCCCTGTTAGGATAAAGGATCATGCTAAAGCTTCAACTGTGGTTCGTAAAAGCAATATTAGAACTTATATACCTCCTGAACAAGTTAAAGTTGAACCTAATGTTTCTATTGTTAAAATCTCTTGTTTGATAATATTGATGGGCACGTTATTCAGTTCTGCGATGAAACTGCTAGAATTGCTAAACATTGTGCTAAAGATGAACATAGACATGTGGTAGGCGTGCCTGTTATTTCTGTTAAAATAGGAGAACATTGTTATCATGGCTTATGTGATATGGGTGCTATTGCTAGTGTTATACCTTATGACTTGTATAAAGAAATCAAGCATGAAATTGCACCTGCTGAGTTAGAAGATATTGATGTCACAATTAAACTTGCTAATAGATATACTATTTCAGCAGTGGGAATTGTTAGAGATGTTGAAGTCTTGTGCGGGAAAACTAAATATCCTGCTGATTTTCTTGTTCTTAGTTCCCCACAAGATAACTTTTGTCCCATTATATTTGGTAGACCCTTCTTGAACACTGTTAATGCTAAGATAGACTGCGAAAAGAATGTTGTTACTATTGGCTTGGATGATATCACTCATGAATTTAATTTCTCTAGATTTAGTAAACAACACCGTGAAGAAGAATTGCCTAGTAAGGATGAAATTATTGGTCTTGCTTCTATTGTCATACCTCCTAGTGATCCTTTAGAACAATATTTGCTAGACCATGAGAATGATATGTTTGTGAATGAAAGAAGGGAAATAGATGAAGTATTCTTTAAACAAGAACCTATTCTGAAACACAATTTGCATGTTGAAATCCTAGGGGATCCCCCTCCACCTAAGGGTAATCCCGTGTTTGAGCTTAAACCGTCGCCTGATAATCTTAAATATGCTTATCTTAATGAAAAAAGATATATCCTGTTATTATTAGTGCTAACCTTTCAGAGCATGAAGAAGAAATATTATTGAAAACTCTGAAGAAGCACCGTGCTGCTATTGGATATACTCTTGATTATCTTAAGGGCATTAGTCCCACTCTATGTCAACATAAAATAAATTTGGAAGCAAATGCCAAACCAGTTCGTGATCCTCAACGACGTCTGAATCCTATAATGAAAGAAGTGGTAAGAAAAGGAATACTAAAGCTTCTGGAGGCAGGTATAATTTATCCCGTTGCTGATAGTCAGTGGGTAAGTCATGTTCATTGTGTCCCTAAGAAGGGAGGTATTACTGTTGTTCCTAATGATATAGATGAATTGATTCCACAAAGAATTATTATAGGTTATAGGATGGTAATTGATTTCCGTAAATTAAATAAGGCTACTAAGAAAGATCATTACCCCTTACCTTTTATCGATCAAATGCTAGAAAGATTATGCAAGCATACACATTACTGCTTTCTAGATGGTTATTTTGGTTTCTCTCAAATACCTGTGTCGGCTAAAGATCAATCAAAGACTACTTTTACATGCCCTTTTGGTACTTTTGCTTATAGACGTATGCCTTTTGGTTTATGTAATGCACCTGCTACCTTTCAAAGATGCATGATGGCTATATTCTCTGACTTTTGTGAAAAGATTTGTGAGGTTTTCATGGACGACTTTTCTGTCTATGGATCTTCTTTTGATGATTGCTTGAGCAATCTTGATCGAGTTTTGCAAAGATGTGAAGAAACTAATCTTGTCTTGAATTAGGAAAAGTGCCACTTTATGGTTAATTAGGATATTGTCTTGGGGCATAAAGTTTCTGAAAGAGGTATTGAAGTTGATAAAGCCAAGGTTGATGCTATTGAAAAGATGCCATGTCCCAAGGACATCAAAGGTATAAGAAGTTCCCTTGGTCACGCCGGATTTTATAGGAGGTTCATTAAGGACTTCTCAAAAATTTCTCGGCCTCTGACTAATTTATTATAAAAAGATATACCATTTGTCTTTGATGATGATTGTGTAGAAGCATTTGAAATACTTAAGAAAGCATTAGTCTCTACACCTATTGTTCAGCCACCTGATTGGAATTTACCCTTTGAAATTATGTGTGATGCTAGCGATTATGCCGTAGGTGCTGTTTTAGGGCAAAGAGTTGATAAGAAATTAAATGTTATCCATTATGCTAGTAAGACCCTAGACAATGCTCAAAGAAATTATGCTACTACTGAAAAATAACTTTTAGCAGTTGTATTTGCTTGTGATAAGTTCAGACCTTATATTGTTGATTCTAAAGTAACTATCCACACTGATCATGCTGCTATTAAATATCTTATCGAGAAGAAAGATGTTAAACCTAGACTTATTAGATGGGTTCTCTTGCTACAAGAATTTGATTTGCATATTGTTGATAGAAAAGGAGCTGAGAACCCTGTTGCAGACAACTTATCTAGGTTAGAGAATGTTCTTGATGACCCACTACCTATTGATGATAGCTTTCCTGATGAACAATTAAATGTCATAAGTACTTCTCCTAGTACTCCTTGGTATGCTGATTATGCTAATTACATTGTTGCTAAATTCATACCACCTAGCTTCACATACCAACAAAAGAAAAAGTTCTTCTATGATTTGAGACATTACTTTTGGGATGACCCACATCTTTATAAAGAAGGAGTAGATGGTGTTATTAGACATTGTGTACCTGAGCATGAACTGGAACAGATCCTACACAAGTGCCACTCTGAAACATATGGAGGACACCACGCGGGACATAGAACTGCACATAAGGTATTGCAATCCGGTTTTGATTGGCCTACTCTCTTCAAGGATGCCCGTAAGTTTGTCCTATCTTGTGATGAATGTCAAAGAATTGGTAATATTAGTAGACGTCAAGAAATGCCTATGAATTATTCACTTGTTATTGAACCATTTGATGTTTGGGGCTTTGATTATATGGGACCTTTTCCAGCCTCTAATGGATATACACATATTTTAGTTGTTGTTGATTACGTTACTAAGTGGGTAGAAGCTATTCCAACTAGTAGTGCTGATCATAACACTTCTATTAAAATGCTTAAAGAAGTTATTTTTCCAAGGTTTGGAGTCCCTAGATATTTAATGACTAATGGTGGTTCACATTTTATTCATGGTGCTTTCCGTAAAATGCTTGCTAAATATGACGTCAATCATAGAATTGCATCTCCGTATCACCCACAGTCTAGTGGTCAAGTAGAATTGAGTAATAGAGAACTCAAATTAATTTTTGAAAAGACTGTCAATAGGTCTAGAAAGAATTGGTCCAAGAAACTTGGTGATGCAATATGGGCCTATAGAACTGCATATAAAAATCCTATGGGTATGTCTCCGTATAAAATGGTATATGGAAAAGCATGTCACTTACCTCTCGAACTAGAACATAAGGCATATTGGGATATTAAAGAGCTCAACTATGATTTCAAACTTGCCGGTGAAAAGAGGTTATTTGATATTAGCTCACTTGATGAATGGAGAACCCAAGCTTATGAAAATGCCAAGTTGTTTAAAGAAAAGGTTAAAAGATGGCATGACAAAAGGATACAAAAGCGTGAGTTTAATGTAGGTGATTAGTATTGCTATACAACTCTCGTTTAAGATTTTTTGCAGGAAAACTTCTCTCTAAATGGGAAGGCCCCTATGTTATCGAGGAGGTCTATCGTTCCGGTGCCATAAAAATCAACAACTTTGAAGGCACAAATCCGAAGGTGGTAAACGATCAAAGAATCAAACATTATATCTCAGGTAATCCCATAAATGTTGAAACCAATATTATTGAAACCGTAACCTCGGAGGAATACATAAGGGACACTTTCCAGAACGTTTCAAACTCCGAAAAGAAATAGGTATGTGGTACGGTAAGTAAACCGATTCCAAAACAGTTTTTAAGGCAATATTTCTCTGTTTTGGAATATTTAGAAAAATAGAAAATTAAGTAGCAGTCCGGGAAGGACACGAGGGCCCCATGAGGGTGGAGGCCGCGCCTTACCTCGTGAGCACCTCGTGTGCCATCCGGACTCCGTTTTCTTGCACGATACATATTTTGGTCGATAAAAATTCACTTTATATTCCCCCGAAGGTTTTGACTCCCGTATCACGCAAATATCCTCTGTTTTGTTTCGAGTTGTTGCTGCTGCAGATTAGAGCAAGATGTCTTCTCAAGAGTCAGTCGGGGAGAGCCGGGTATCTAATCCAGCACCGGAACCAAGGGCAAACAGCGACCCTGACCACTTTGGGCCAGCAACGGAGGAAGAGATGGGGGCTGACTTAATGAGGGTAGATGCCATGGAGGATCAAGAAGTCACCTCTTGCTTCCGAGCTGGGTTCACGATGGGGGAACTACAGAGCTCAGCTATTCCAAACTCGGTTATCCCTTCCAATGTTAGATTTCTTTATTATGAAAATATGAAGAGGAGTGTCACATGTTCTCCCACAGCTATGAAACACCCTTGGGTGCAAGGAGCTTTAGCCATCACAAGAAAGCTTCGTAAGGAAATAGTGGACCTCAAGCAGCAAGTCAACAAGCTCGAGGAGGAGAATCATATCCTGAGAGGAATCATCGCCAAGAATATTTCACCAACAACAAAGAAGGAGACATAATAGCATGGGTATGGGCACTCCCCTTGGCAACCGCCAAGCTTGGGGGAGGTGCCCCGGTATCGTATCACAATCACAACTCCTATCTTTACTGTTTTCCTTAGTTCGATCCTATTAGTAGTATTTTGATCTAGTAGAATAAAGTTAATGGCATGATCTAGTTTTGAGTTTTGCCTTATGATCTCTCTATGTAATCAAGTCCGTGAGCTATATAATAAAGATTAGTGTTGAGTCAAGGGCTTGATTTTCTTGCTATGATCTTGGGTGAATAAAAGAAAAGAGAAAAAGAATAAGAAGAAACAAAAGTTCATATTGATCTTATTGAGAGTAATGACGTCACATAGAAAGAGTGTGATGATTAAAAGTTGTTGGGAGTTGGCAGGCATAGGTTTGGTCATCGTTGCAATTAATAGGAAGTAATAAGGAAAGAGAGGTTTCACATATAAATATACTATTATTGACATCTTTTATGATTGGGAGCACTCATCAAAATATGACATGCTAAAGAGTTGATGTTGGACAAGGAAGACAACATAATGGGGTATATTTTCTTATATATGAGATAAAGTATGTTGCCATGGATCATCCAACATGTTGAGCTTGCATTTCCCCCTCATGCTAGCCAAATTCTCAGCACCAAGTAGAGATACTACTTGTGCTTCCAAATACCCTTAAACCAGTTTTGCCATGAGAGTCCACCATATCTACCTATGGATTGAGTTAGATCCTTCAAGTAAGTTGTCATCGGTGCAAAGCAATAAAAATTTCTCTAAATATGTAAGATTAGTGTGGGAGAAATAAGCTTTATACGATCTTGTGATGTGGAAGTAATAAAAGCGACGGACTGCATAATAAAGGTTCACATCACAAGGGGCAATATAAAGTGACGTTCTTTCGCATTAAGATTTTGTGCATCCAACCATAAAAGCGCATGGCAACCTCTGCTTCCCTCTGCGAAGGGCCTATTTTTTATTATTATCTTCTACCTTATGCAAGTGTCATGGTGATCTTCACCTCTCCCTTTTTCATTTAATCCTTTGGCAAGCCCAGCATGTTGGAAAGAACCTGATATATATATATATATATATATATATAATTGGATGTAGGGGGCATGAGTTATTATTGTTGACATTACCCTTGAGGTAAAAGGTTGTGGGGCGAAACTATAAGCCCCTATCTTTCTCTGTGTCCGATTAAAACTCCGTAACCACAAGTATTGCGTGAGTGTTAGCAATTATGAAGGACTAGATGATAGTTGAGTATGTGGACTTGCTTTTTAGCTCTGACATAGACTCTTTCTGATGTTATGATAAATTGCAATTGCTTCAATGACTGAGGTTATAGTTTGTTGGTTCTCAAGAAGGTTTATGATTCATACTTTTGCATTGTGAATAGATCATCATTTGAACATAAGTAATCATAGGACAATATCTATGTATGTTGTTGTTATGAGAATAATCATGATGCCCTCATGTCCGTATTTTATTTTTATTGACGCCTCTACCTCTAAACATGGGGACATATTTATTGTTATCAGCTTTCGCTTGAGGACAAGCGAGGTCTAAGCTTGGGGGAGTTGATACGTCCATTTTGCATCATGCTTTTATATTGATATTTATTACATTATGGGCTCTTATTTCACGTTATGTCACAATACTTACGGCTATTCTCTCTTATTTTACAAGGTTTACATAAGGAGGGAGAATGCCGGCAGCTGGAATTCTGGGCTGGAAAAGGAGCAAATATTATAGACCAATTCTGCACAACTCCAAAAGTCCTGAAACTCCACGGCATACCTTATAATAAATAATGAAAAAACCTTGCCAAAGATGAAGACCAAGGGGCCCACACCCTGTCCACGAGGGTGCCCCCCCTAGGGCGCACCCCCTACCTCGTGGGCCCCCTGGTGGCTCTCCGATGACCATCTTCTGCTATATGAAGTCTTTCGTCGAGAAAAAAACCAGAAGCAACCTTTGTGGACGAAACTCCACCGCCACGAGGTGGAACCTTGGCGGAACCAATCTAGGGCTCCGACAGAGTTGTTCTGCTGGGGAAACTTCCCTCCCGGACGGGGAAATCATCGCCATCGTCATCACCAACGCTCCTCTCATCGGGAGAGGGCAATCTCCATCAAATCTTCATCAGCACCATCTCATCTCAAAACCCTAGTTCATCTCTTGTATCCAATTCTTGTCTCCTTCGGGATTGGTGCTAGTAGGTTGCTAGTAGTGTTAGTTACTCCTTGTAGTTGATGCTAGTTGGTTTAATTGGTGGAAGATCATATGTTCAGATCCTTTATGCATATTATTACCCCTCTGATTATGAATATGAATATGCTTTCTGAGTAGTTATGTTTGTTCCTGAGGACAAGGGAGAAGTCTTGCTATTAGTAGTCATGTGAATTTGGTATTCGTTCGATATTTTGATGAGATGTATGTTGTCTAGCCTCTAGTGGTGTTATGTGAACGTCGACTACATAACACTTCACCATTATTTGGGCCTAGAGTAGGGCATTGGGAAGTAATAAGTAGATGATGGGTTGCTAGAGTGACAGAAGCTTAAACCCTAGTTTATGCGTTGCTTCGTAAGGGGCTAATTTGGATCCATATGCTTCATGCTATGGTTAGGTTTACCTTAATACTTTTGTTGTAGTTGCGGATGCTTGCAATAGAGGTTAATCATAAGTGGGATGCTTGTTCAAGTAAGAACAGCACCCAAGCACTGGTCCACCCACATGTCAAGTTATCAAAGTACCGAACGCGAATCATATGAACGTGATGAAAACTAGCTTGACGATATTCCCATGTGTCCTCGGGAGCGCTTTTCCTTATACAAGAGTTTGTCCAGGCTTGTCCTTTGCTACAAAAAGGATTGGGCCACCTTGCTGCACTTTATTTACTTTTGTTACTTGTTGCTCGTTACAATTACCTTATCACAAAACTATCTATTATCACTTATTTCAGTACTTGCAGAGAATACCTTGCTGAAAACCACTTATCATTTCCTTCTGCTCCTCGTTGGGTTCGACACTCTTACTTATCGAAAGGACTATGATAGATCCCCTATACTTGTGGGTCATCAATCCCCCCAATCCATAAGCATACTTTCGCCCTGAAGTTGATCCGTCCGAACTTATAGATGATGAAGCTAAATTCCAAGCCTTGCATGGCATTGATTGGTCATCACCAAACTTTCAGACGACGGAGGAGGATGAAGAACCGGCGAAGGATGATCTAGAAGCTTCAAGCCATCAAGGTCAAGAAAATTGATCCGCTGGGCGGTTCATATATTTGATCTTCTGAAAAACACTTAAACATTTGGGCTCGCTGAGCCATGTAATAGTTTAGTTGTACTCTGATCTGCCATGCCATCGTGCATGTTTTGTGTTACAAAACATTGTTGATCTGCGAGTTGAAGATATGCCACTTATGCATATGATATCATTATGTAGGGCAGGTTGTATTTCTTTGTTCTACATAAAAAACAAATCACAAAATTGCCCTGGCGGTTTACCACCAGGCGGGTCATAATGCCCAACATAAACCTGCTGGTGACTATAAAAGTTCATAACCAGGGCTGGTTTAACTATAACCATATATAACAAAAATATCATACCTGTGATATTTGATCACACTGTCGGCTCATCATACCAGTGCAGCAAGGGTGACAACCCCAAAAAAATTGAGTACATAATGCCCTGTTTGTCATATACTGCCGGCTTACAACGATGTATGCAGCAAGGGGTAATATCCCAAAACTTAGAGCACAACGCTTGCAAGTATTTAATATCATCATATACTGGCGACTTATAGTCCAAAGCCAGGTCAGGTTATCAAAACTATGGAATACTCAAATATGAGCCATAGAGACTGAGGCTACATGGCCTGAATTGTTTTAAACCATATGTCAACATGGTACAAAGATGAAACCAAAAAATTTCAAATAAAAATAGTAAATCGGAAAAAACAAGGCTTTCATAGGCCGCCAAGCCTAAATCTCAAGTGCTTTCATGGGCCGCATAGCCACTGAGTCAAACCTTTTAAACCTTATAAGTCGGGCCTCACATGACCAATCGTCGTTTTAACTTCGACAAGTTCAGGGTCTTGTATAAGATTGACTGTCAAAAGTACGGCGGGTCATTCTAGGATTACCTGGGCGGAGTGGCAGACTTAAAAAGGCAGGATAACCCGGGGTTTTAGGTGAATACACCTAGCTTCCAAGCCTGAAAAAGGTTATGTCCTCTTTGGTGAATACACCTATGTTTGAACAAGATAACCTGGAAAGTTTTGGTGAATACACCTGGCATTCCACGCCAAAAAAGGTTATGTCCTCTTTGGTGAATACACCTATGTTTGAACAAGATAACCTGGAAACTTTGGTGAATACACCTGGTGTTCCAAGCCAATCAAGAGGGTAGTGATGCTATGTTCTCTTTGGTGAATACACATATGTTTGAACAGGAAGCCCCAAGTGATGTTTACAACCCAGCCTGTAAGCCGGATCAAAGGGTAGTATATCTATGCTCATTGAGCAGGAAGCCCCCATGTGACCACATGAAGTGTCCATAAAGACTCATTATTATCAAAAATGAAAATGACAGAGGCCCTGCTTTAGAAGGGATGCCGTCTTTATTATATTCATCATAATATATACAATGTCAAGATATGTACATCACAAGAGCCGGTGGCTAAGGTGCAATAAGGCCGAAGATGAGCAATATTCCACGGCCGGCGGGTCTCCTCCTCCGATGTGCGTGAGTCCTTGTGGTCTCGAACATCGAAAAGGTAGTATGATCCATTGTTCAGATTCCTGCTGACCACTACTACCTCTTGAGCACTGCGTTGGTTTTCCCCGAAGAGGACGGGATGATGCAGCAAAGTAGCGTAAGTATTTCCCTCAGTTTTTGAGAACCAAGGTATCAATCCAGTAGGAGGCTACGCGCAAGTCCCTCGTACCTGCACAAAACAAATAAATCCTCGCAACCAACGCAAATAGGGGTTGTCAATCCCTATAAGGCCAATTACGAGAGTGAGATCTGATAGATATGATAAAGATAATATTTTTGGTATTTTTGTGATAAAGATGCAAAGTAAAATAAAGGCAAAGTAAATAACTAAGTAGTAGGAGATCAATATGATAAAGATAGACCCGGGGGCCATAGGTTTCACTAGTGGCTTCTCTCGAGAGCATAAGTATTCTACGGTGGTTGAACAAATTACTGTTGAGCAATTGATAGAATTCAGCATAGTTATGAGAATATCTAGGTATGATCATGTATATAGGCATCACGTCCGAGACAAGTAGACCGACTCCTGCCTGCATCTACTACTATTACTCCACTCATCGACCGCTATCCAGCATGCATCTAGAGTATTAAATTAAAAACAGAGTAACGCCTTAAGCAAGATGACATGATGTAGAGGGATAGACTCATGCAATATGAAGAAAACCCCATCTTTTTATCCTAGATGGCCACAATACAATACGTGCCTTGCTGCCCCTACTGTTACTGGGAAAGGACACCGCAAGATTGAACCCAAAGCTAAGCACTTCTCCCATTGCAAGAAAGATCAATCTAGTAGGCCAAACCAAACTGATAATTCGAAGAGACTTGCAAAGATAACCAATCATACATAAAAGAATTTAGAGAAGATTCAAATATTATTCATAGATAGGCTTGATCATAAACCCACAATTCATCGGTCTCAACAAACACACCGCAAAAAGAAGATTACATCGAATAGTTCTCCACAGGAGAGAGGGAGAACATTGTATTGAGATCCAAAAAGAGAGAAGAAGCCATCTAGCTAATAACTATGGACCCGTAGGTCTGAGGTAAACTACTCACACTTCATCGGAGGGGCTATGGTGTTGATGTAGAAGCCCTCCATGATCAATGCCCCCTCTGGCGGAGCTCCGGAACAGGCCCCAAGATGGGATCTCGTGGATACAGAAAGTTACGGTGGTGGAATTAGGTTTTTGGCTCTGTATCTGATCGTTTAGGGGTACGTGGATATATATAGGAGGAAGGAGTACGTCGGTGGAGCAACAAGGGGCCCATGAGGGGGGAGGGTGCGCCTGGTGGGGGTGGGCGCACCCCCCTACCTCGTGGCCTCCTGTTTCTTTTCTTTACGTAGGGTCCAAGTCTCCCGGATCATAAGGTTTCATTCCGTTTGGACTCTGTTTGATATTCCTTTTCTTCGAAACCCTAAAACAGGCAAAAAACAGCAAATCTGGGCTGGGCCTCCGGTTAATAGGTTAGTCCCAAAAATAATATAAAAGTGGATAATAAAGCCCAATAATGTCCAAAACAGTAGATAATATAGCATGGAGCAATCAAAAATTATATATACGTTGGAGACGTATCAAGCATCCCCAAGCTTAATTCCTGCTCGTCCTCGAGTAGGTAAATGATAAAAACAGAATTTTTGATGCGTAGTGCTACTTGGCATAATTTTAATGTAATTCTTCTTAATTGTGGTATGAATATTCAGATCCAAAAGATTCAAGACAAAAGTTCAATATTGACATAAAAATAATAATACTTCAAGCATACTAACAAAGCAATTATGTCTTCTCAAAATAACATGGCTAAAGAAAGTTATCCCTACAAAATCATATAGTCTGGATATGCTCCATCTTCACCACACAAAATATTTAAATCATGCACAACCCCGATGACAAGCCAAGCAATTGTTTCATACTTTTAACATTCTCAAAACTTTTTCAATCTTCACGCAATACATGAGCGTGAGCCATGGACATAGCACTATAGGTGGAATAGAATGGTGATTGTAGAGAAGACAAAAAGGGGGAGATAGTCTCACATCAACTAGGCGTATGAACGGGCTATGGAGATGCCCATCAATAGATATCAATGTGAGTGAGTAGGGATTGCCATGCAACGGATGCACTAGAGATATAAGTATATGAAAGCTCAAAAAGAAACTAAGTGGGTGTGCATCCAACTTGCTTGCTCATGAAGACCTAGAGCATTTTGAGGAAGCCCATCATTGGAATATACAAGCCAAGTTCTATAATGAAAAATTCCCACTAGTATATGAAAGTGATAACATGAGAGATTCTCTACTATGAAGATCATGGTGCTACTTTGAAGCACAAGTGTGGTAAAAGGATAGTAGCATTGTCCCTTCTCTCTTTTTCTCTCATTTTTTTATTTGGGCCTTTTCTCTTTTTTTATGGCCTCTTTTCTTTCTTTCTTTTTATTTTTCATCCGGAGTCTCATCCCGACTTGTGGGGGAATCATAGTCTCCATCATCCTTTCTTCACTGGGACAATGCTCTAATAATGATGATCATCACACTTTTATCTTTCTTACAACTCAACAATTACAACTCAATACTTAGATCAAAGTATGACTATATGAATTCCTCCTGCGGTGTACCGGGATATGCAATGACTCATGAGTGACATGTATGAAAGAATTATGAACGGTGGCTTTGCCACAAATACGATGTCGACTACATGATCATGCTAAGCAATATGACAATCATGGAGCGTGTCATAGTAAACGGAACGGTGGAAAGTTGCATGGCAATATATCTCGGAATGGCTATGGAAATGCCATAATAGGTAGGTATGGTGGCTGTTTTGAGGAAGGTATATGGTGGGTGTATGATACCGGCGAAAGGTGCGCGGTATTAGAGAGGCTAGCAAAGGTGGAAGGGTGAGAGTGCGTATAATCCATGGACTCAACATTAGTCATAAAGAACTCATATAGTTATTGTAAAAATCTACAAGTTATCAAAGCAAAGTATTACGCACATGCTCCTAGGGGGATAGATTGGTAGGAAAAGACCATCGCTCGTCCCCGACCGCCACTCATAAGGAAGACAATCAATAAATAAATCATGCTCCAACTTCATCACATAATGGTTCACCATACGTGCATGCTACGGGAATTACAAGCTTCAACACAAGTATTTCTCAAATTCACAACTACTCAACTAGCACAACTTTAATATCACCATCTTCCTATCTCAAAACAATTATCAAGTATCAAACTTATCATAGTATTCAACACACTCATAAGAAAGTTTTATTATTAATCTTGTATACCAAGCATATTAGGATTTTAAGCAAATTACCATGCTATTAAAGACTCTCAAAATAATCTAAGTGAAGCATGAGAGATCAATAGTTTCTATAAAACAAATCCACCACCGTGCTCTAAAAGATATAAGTGAAGTGCTAGAGAAAAATTATATAACTCAAAAGATATAAGCGAAGCACATAGAGTATTCTAACAAATTCCAAATCATGGATGGCTCTCTCAAAAGGTGTGTACAGAAAGGATGATTGTGGTAAACTAACAAGCAAATACTCAAATCATACAAGACGCTCCAAGCAAAACACATATCATGTGGCGAATAAAAACATAGCTCCAAGTAAAGTTACCGATAGAAGTAGACAAAAGAGGGGATGCCTTCCAGGGCATCCCCAAGCTTTGGCTTTTAGGTGTCCTTAGATTATATTTGGGGTGCCATGGGAATACCCAAGCTTAGGCTCTTGCCACTCCTTGTTCCATAATCCATTAAATCTTTACCCAAAACTTGAAAACTTCACAACACAAAACTTAAAGTAGAATATCTCGTGAGCTCCGTTAGCGAAAGAAAATAAAAGACCACTTCAAGGTAATGTAATGAACTCATTCTTTATTTATATTGGTGTTATACCTACTGTATTCCAACTTCTCTATGGTTTATAAACTATTTTACTAGCCATAGATTCATCAAAATAAGCAAACAACACACGAAAAATAGAATCTGTCAAAAACAGAACAGTCTATAGTAATCTGTAGCTAGCGCAAGATCTGAAACCCCAAAAATTCTAAAATAAATTGCTGGACGTGAGGAATTTATATATTAATCATCTGAAAAACTAATTAACTAAATATCAGTTTCCAAATAAAAATGGCAGCAGTTCTCGTGAGTGCTAAAGTTTCTGTTTTTTACAGCAAGTTCAACAAGACTTTCCCCAAGTCTTCCCAACGGTTCTACTTGGCACAAACACTAATTAAACACAAAAAACGCAACCAAAACATAGGCTAGATAAATTATTTATTACTAAACAGGAGCAAGAATCAAGGAATAAAAATAAAATTGGGCTGCCTCCCAACAAGCGTTATCGTTTAAAGCCCCTAGCTAGGCATAACAAGCAAGAATAGATCTAGGTATTGCCATCTTTGGTAGGCAATCCATAAGTGGCTCTCATAATAGATTCATAAGGTAATTTAATTTTTTTTCTAGGAAAGTGTTCCATACCTTTCCTTAATGAAAATTGGAATCTAATATTTCCTTCCTTCATATCAATAATTGCACCAATCGTTCTAAGGAAAGGTCTACCAAGAATAATAGGACATGAAGGATTGCAATCTATGTCAAGAACAATAAAATCTACAGGCACATAATTCCTATTTGCAACAATAAGAACATCATTAATTCTTCCCATCGGTTTCTTAATAGTGGAATCCGCAAGGTGCAAGTTTAGAGAGCAATCATCAAAATCACGGAAACCTAACAAATCACACAAAGTCTTTGGAATCGTGGAAACACTAGCACCCAAATCACATAAAGCATAGCATTCATGATCTTTAATTTTAATTTTAATAGTTGGTTCCCACTAATCATAAAGTTTTCTAGGGATAGAAACTTCCAATTCAAGTTTTTCTTCATAAGATTGCATCAAGGCATCAACGATATGTTTATTAAACGCTTTATTTTGACTATAAGCGTGAGGAGAATTTCGCATGGATTGCAACAAGGAAATACAATCAATCAAAGAGAAATTTTCATAGTTAAATTCCTTGAAATCCATAATAGTGGGTTTTGCAACATCTAGGGTTTTAATTTCTTCAATCCCACTTTTATCAATTTTAGCATCAAGATCAACAAATTCCGAATGCTTAAAACGCCTTCTAGGTAAAGGTGGATAATATTCAGTCCCATCATTATCAAGATTCATATTGCAAAACAAAGATTTAATAGGGGACACATTAATAACTTTTATATCTTCATCTTTATTTTCATAGGAACTAGAAGAACACACTCTTATAAAGGCATCTTTCTTAGCACGCATCCTAGCGGTTCTTTCTTTGCACTCATAAATGGAAATTCTCATGGCTTTGAGATACTCATTGGTATCATGCTTAGGTGGAATAGATCTAAGTTTCAAAGAATCAACATCAAGAGCAATTCTATCAACGTTCCTAGCCAAATCATCAATCTTAAGCAATTTTTGTTCAATCATAGCATTAAAATTCTTTTGCAAAGTAATAAATTCTTTAATATTAGATTCAAAATCAGAGGGCATCTTATTATAATTTCCATAAGAATTGTTGTAGGAATTACCATAATTATTAGAGAGATTACTAGGATAAGGCCTAGGGTTTAAATTTCCTCTATACGCGTTGTTACCAAAATTGTTCCTACCAACAAAATTCACATCCATAGATTCATTATTATTCTAAATCAAAGTAGACAAGGGCATATCATTAGGATCAGAAGAAACACTTTTATAAGCAAATAATTTCATAAGTTCATCCATCTTTCCACTCAAAACATTAATTTCTTCTATGCATGCACCTTTTTATTAGTAGATCTTTCATTATGCCATTGAGAATAATTAACCATAATATTATCTAGGAGTTTAGTAGCTTCTCCTAATGTGATTTCCATAAAAGTGCCTCCCACGGCTGAATCTAAAAGATTTCTAGAAGCAAAATTCAATCCGGCATAAAATTTTTGAACAATCATCCACAAATTTAAACCATGAGTAGGGCAATTACGTATCATTAATTTCATTCTCTCGCAAGCTTGTGCAACATGTTCATGATCAAGTTGCTTAAAATTCATAATATAGTTTCTAAGAGAGATGATCTTAGTGGGAGGAAAATACTTAGAGATAAAAGCATCTTTGCACTTATTCCATGAATTAATACTATTTTTAGGAAAAGACAAAAACCAAGCTTTAGCACGATCTCTAAGCGAAAAAGGAAATAGTTCAAATTTAACAATATAATTATCCACATCTTTCTTCTTTTGCATGTCACACAAATCAAGGAAGCTATTTAGATGGGTAGTGGCATCTTCACTAGGAAGGCCGTAAAATGGATCTTTCATGACAAGATTTAGCAAAGCAGTATTAATCTCACAAGATTCAGCAACAGTAAGAGGAGCAATCAGAGTGATAATAAAATCATTGTTGTTGGTATTGGTGAAGTCACACAATTTAGTATTATCTTGAGCCATCGCGACAAGCAAGCAAACTAACACACAAGCAAACAAAAAGCAAGCGGGCAAAAGAGGCAAATAGAGAAAGAGAGGGAGGATAGAGAGAGGGGGCAAATAAAACAGCAAGGGTGAAGTGGGGGAGAGGAAAACAAGAGGCAAATGGAAAATAATGTAATGCGGGAGATAAGGGTATGTGATGGGTACTTGGTGTAGCGACCCGACCCGAATGGATCAAGTCTCTGTGCTTAGGTGTCATCCCTGGATCGGTATGCTGACACACACAGTACACGAAGGATTTATAACAGAGGTAAATCACATGTATAAAGTAACGTAAATACTATTACCTCAATCCATATAGCGGAAGCAACAAGGTTGTGGATTCCCATCAACACCAATGGCGAAGTTGAGTGTAGAAATCGTAACCCTAACGTATCACTTACTCGACGTAAGAAACCTGCAACATGAGACGTTGCAGCCCGAAATGGGTCAGTACATTGAATGTACTGGCAAATTCACACCATAGAGAAAAATGAACAATGGCTATCACTATATGCATATATGGCTGGTGGAAAAGCTCTATGGTTATAAGGTTTTTGCGTAAAGCCAATTTTTCCCTACTGCAAAGGAATAATTTTATTGCTATCATGGTGGTTGTGAAACATTGAGAATGGTTGACAGCATTCTCAATCCCAATTAAAAATAATTAAAACCCAACAACATTAATTAGAAGTAACATGTTGAGATTCACATGATATTCAAGTACTAGATACTCAAGTTGTCCATAACCGGGGACACGGCTAATCATGATCAGTTTGTACACTCTACAGAGGTTTGCGCACTTTTCCCCACAAGACTCGATCGCCTCCATTGGATTTCTCGCACTACATGGTGTTTAAGAAACGGATGACCGAGACATAGTTTTCAGAAGTGCTAGCACCTTACGATGGAGTAGACCGTACCACCTACATCCCCTACATCTGCTAGTCTACCCCTATAAGAGTTCGCACGACTTAGTCAACTATGTCAGAGCCCATAATGGCTTGTGGCTGCACACGTAAGTATTTAGCATGAAAGATCTTATGATCCCTTTGAGCCTGGGTGGCGGTCCAAAAAAACAGGCAAGTCCTGATAGACATCAGGTGCCTCAATCCACCCAGATGTGTGTTTAAGTTGCCACCTTAGATAAACCATTAAAATTATCAACTCACATCTGTCATGGATATCACTCACCCAATCCACGTCTACTAGCATAGCATGGCATAATAAGCAAACGTAGAAGTAACTCCCAAAGGTTTCATAGTAATACAGGTAATAGGTACTACCTCATCTACTTCCCATCCCACAATTTAATTAGATCCTAATCATGCACTGTGAGAGGATTGATCTAATGCAATAAAACATGGGTTGTAGAAAAGGTATGATCAAAGTGTGAACTTGCCTGCAATGAAGATGATTCGCACTGAAAACTCTTGATAGATCTACTCGTCACACTCCGGACAATCTATCGTAAGCAAACAATAGTAACCACACAATAAGTACTCATCTAATGCACAAGTAAAACTCGAACGAGAGATCGAACCAGAGAGTTCAACTTAAGAACTCCGGTTGTAAAGAGAGAAAGAACCGAACAAACGACGGAAAACAAACGGCGGAAGAAAACAACTCGGTTCTAGCAAGTTGAAACTAGGTCAAATTTTACCATATCAAAAACTTGTTCAAGTTGATTAGACGGAACGGCGGTTTCGAGACGAAACTCCAGGCGCTTGAATCACCAGATTCAGATAAACGGGCGAGAGGATAAACTAGAACGAAGATCGGATCTGAGATCGCGATCGCGGAAAAGAACGCGGAATAAATCCGACGAAAAAGAAAACGAAGAACGATTAAACGAACGGACGTTCGTTAACCTAGAAGAATCCGGTGATCACGTTCGTTAGGACGAACGGTCCGGCGAACGGTCCAAAGGCAACTAAATCAGAAAAGAAAACGAATCCGATCTAGGGTTTCAGAGAAGAAAACCGAAAAAGAAACGGAAAACCGATCTAGAAAACGAATCGGAAGAGAAGAAAAGAATCGGAACGATTAGAAGAAAACGATCCGAGGAAAAGAGACGCGGGGCAACCTCCGGCGAGATCTCCGGCGAGGGGCTCCGGCGGCGTGGCGTAGGGCGGCGGCGTGGGCAAGGTGCGGCGGCGGCGGGTGAGGGGCGCGGGGTGGGGCGCGGCTTGGGGAGGAGAGGAGGTTTGGTTTTTTGATGTGAGGAGAGGGGGGGTGTGGGGGTATTTATATAGGAGAGGGGAGAGATTACTTGGGGTAGGGGACAAGAAATAGACTAGGATAAGGAAAAGGAAAACGAAACAAGGGAAAAGACTAGCCTAGAGTCCTTTTAGGACTCGGCTAAGAGCAAGAGGTGAGGCGGCGGCTGGCTGCCTGCCTGCGCCTGGCGCGGCGCGCGCGAGGGGAGGGGTGGCCGGCTGGCTGGGCCTTAGGCCCGGCTGGCCTGGCGGGAGTTCCTCTTTTTTTTTATTTAAATAGTTTCCGCGCGCAGAAAAACACAGAAAAGAAAATCTAAACGAGCTCCAAAAATTCTAAAGTAAATTTTCCCCGACTCCTAAAAATGAGTCAAACAAAATGAACTTTTCTCCGGGCCTAAAATGCAATTTTTGAAAACGCGCATTTTTCCCTATCCAATAAAAAGCAAATAAACTCCGGCAAACAAAAATTTGATCTATTTATTAAATCTTCATTTTTCCTAAATTTTGGGAAAGTCATATTATTCCCTCTGTCATATTTTGATATCGGAAAAATAATTGAAGATGAAATATATAAATCAAATGATCCTCTTTTCAAATTCGAGAAAACTCTCAAATATGAAAATAACGAAATCTCCAACTCTCTCCGAAGGTCCTTGAGTTGCGTGAAATTTCTAGGATCGACCAAAATGCAAGAAAATAAGATATGCATGATGATCTAATGTATAACATTCCAAATTGAAAATAAATTCAAAAGAACTTTGAATTTAATTTCTTTGAAACCCCCAACTCATATTTCATAATTTGAAGAAGTCATTTTATCTTCTCTCGTGAAAATCATTGAGTTGCATAAAGTTTCTGAATTGGAAAAATATTTCCCAATGGTATTCAAATATTTTTCAAACACCCTTTTCATTTTAAATGGAAGAAGTCATGTCATCTTCTCTAGGGTTTTGTGTTGAAAAGAATTTGAATTCATGGAGATCAGAAAGCAAATATGAAAGTTTGGGAAAGTCCTTTTATTCCCTCTCATTTAACTTTCAAGAGTTTCGAATTCACTCACTTTCAGTCAATCAATCAAACAATTAATCAAATCTATCTATTTATTATAACATTCCAAAATTTAGAATTTTGGGATGTTACAAACCTACCACCCTTAAAATGAATCTCGTCCTCGAGATTCGGAGAGGCTAGCAAGAAAAGGTTAGGGTTTGGGGGTCTCCTCAAGTCCATCGATCATCACACGGTGTCTGGGGTGCTACCACCCTTAGAAGCATGGTTACGGTTCCATCAAAACTCATATACTCCATCCTTATTCTTGACAGTGCCGTCTTCTCAGATCGTAAGGATAATTCCTTCTCTAGGCTCTTCAGGTAGTGGCATAACCTTTTACTCAATTCTTCTATCATTTCCTCTTAGTAAAGTTATTCCGAGATTGGGTCTTCTTACCTGACGGGTCTGGCGCCAATACTAAACAACTATCGATATCTCATGGCGGTCAACAATTTATGGTTTCTCTTGCAGGAAATGGGTCTGGGTGATCCTCACCGTATAACCTACGGTTGGCAAAGCTGCCTTGTACAAGGGAAAAATACCTATACCATTCTAAGGTTTAAACAGGGTTTTCATCGTCATCTCTCTTCTATAGGTAAGTCACTCAGATTTACCATCCCATATAGCAAGGCGAATAATAAGAGTAAGTCGGTATGGTGATCAATCCATCCCGCACCCAAATCATTACCTTGTATATGGTTTAGCGAATCTCGCATTCTAACACTCGGTCATCCTCACAAGCATTGCAGAATTTCTCTTGTCAACGAACCAAGGTTCGGATAAATCCATTGATTCTGCAAGCCAAAGAGACATCTATCGTTCCTTCACAACTCTCAGGTTTTGCGTTACTCCTCTAAGATCGTCTATCGATAAAATCGTAAATTCTTCCAGGGTTTTTTCCTTCAGCAAGAATGTGCTTGCTTCTTGGCAGGTCCTGGGGTATGTGGGTTATGGCACATCTCATCACTTGCAAACCTTGAACTCTTCATCGGGGCAGCGGATCTCTAATCCAACATCCAACTTCCAGCTTTCCCAGTATACTTAAATCTGTCCAATTGTACTATCTTCCTTCCTTCTATTGGCTCCAAACTAGGACATGTTTACTCAGACTCATCATGGAATTTTCCATTGATCCATATTTCCAACATCATACCTCCTTTATATCCAATAGTAATTCATCTCTTCATCCTCGTGGGATATCCCTCATACCGAGATAAAAACTTATACTTATGAAGTCCATATTCCACTTCATGGAACATCATTATCCTTTCCGCGGTCAAGCGTCCTTACAAGGGAATATTGGCCATCTCTGCATGGCACTTCTTCAACAGGGAAACGTGAAACACATCATCAACTCCTGACAGTCCTTCGGGTAACTCAAACTTGTAGGCCACTTCTCTCATATGCTCCAAAACTCGGTATGGTCCTACAAATCTCGGGGCTAACTGTCCCTTAACTCCAACTCGTTTAACTCCTCGCAGAGGGAACACATGAAGACATGCTCTGTCTCCAATTTCATAGACTACCTCCTTGAGTTTTTGAGTCTACATAACTCTTCTGCCTGGACTGAGCTACCTTCAGTCTATCTCGAATCAACTTAACATTCTCTACTGACTCCTTGATCACATTTGGTCTGTCACATCCCTAGCTTCTGGTAATGCACTAGGCTAGACCTCATGTGAGCATCATGTTTAAATTCAAATGAAATTGAATTGAGGAATTTTCAAAGCCTCAGAAGACCTCTAAAAATAACCAACATTTAAATTTCATCAAATGAGTCCAAGAAAATGTTCCTGTTATTCCATGGAAATATTGGTGAGAGGTAAAATTTAAACCAATATTTTTTGGAGTCACAGAGATATTTATTTTGGCCATTTGAATTAATCCAATAACTGTTTGCTTTGGATTTATATTTAATATATATTAAATATGACTCCAAATAATTCTGGAAGTTTGTGAGTGGCCTTGTATATATTTTAGTAAGCCACATAATAAACTACAGAATTTATTAAAATGGTTTAGTATTTTACTAAACTAAAACAAAACAGAACAAAATAGAAACAGAACAGAAAAAAATAAAAGGAGTAGAACTTACCTGGCCTTACCTGGTAGCCCACCAGCAGCCCAGTCCACTAGAGCCAGCCCAGCCCAACCTAGCGAGGGGCAGGTTTGTCTTCAACCCCTCGCCAGGAGGACAAGTCGTGGCAGAGCGCGCGTCGCCGGTCGCCACCTCCTGCTTCGACGTGTCCCAGCCGCCCCCGACCTCTCCAGTGCACCGTTGGAATGCCCTCGACCGCCTCGACCGCTATCCCTTCTCTCTGCTCGCTCTAGCTCTCTCCCTCTCTCGATTTGGAGCACCACCGAGAGCCACCGGAGGGCGCCGCCGTCGCATCCATAGCCACCGCGCACCCCAGGCTTCACCGATGGGTCATGTGTCACCGCCGGACTCTGCTTCGTCTCCAAGATGACGCACGCGGACGGAGAAGGCCACAGACGACTGCAACATCGCCATCTTCGTCCTCTGCCCCGACGACCGCCGTCATCCGATTCGCGTCGTCCAGAGCTTCCCCGACCTCGTCGTCGACTCTGCTAGTCCCTACGTGAGCCACTCTCCATTTTCCCCCTGGAATCCCCGTCGTTCCCCTCCCCTAGCTAGCTTCCCCACCTCCACCGAGGCTCGCCGCCGCCATGGTCAACGAGCTCCGTGCACGTGAGCTCGGCCGCTCGCCCGAGCATCACCAGCGTGCTCACCGCGCTCCTGCGAACCCGAAACAACCACGGGTGCTCCCTGCCATGCCCTATAGCGCCATTTCCGCTGTTGCCCGAGCTCCGGCCGCCGCCGCGAGCTCGACTCCGGTGAGTACACCGCACCCCGTCCGCTCCTTCCTGCTCCGTTGGATGCGGAAGAGCACGGGCTACCTCCTGGTGGCCTCCGCGCGTCCAACCATTGCCTGTAGCTCAACTCCGGCGAGCCTCCGCCGTTGGTTTGGTTGTCGCCGGCCGAACCCCGGCGAGTGCCGACGTGGCCACTTAACTAGGTCCTAAACACCCCGGTAATCACCCCCTGGTGCCACTGTCACGTGGGCCCCGGTGCCAAAGTTAATTAGCTTAATTTCTGTTTAAATTAGTACTAATTTTGTGGGCCCCATAGGTCAGTTTGACCTGGCCCCGTCACACTTTGACCGACCCCACACGTCGGAGTTGACCAGGCTGATGTGTCTGTTGACCGGGCCCACCTGTCAGCGACCTAAACGAGCCCTAAGTCACTGACTAATGGGACCCCCTGGTCAGGTTTGACCCGGGGCAGCCCTGTTGACTTGCTGATGCAAGCATGACGCAGTGCTGATGTCATAAGTATTTTCTGGATTTAATTATATTCAGGAAATTCCAGAAAATGCCTAAAACTTCAATAAATCATAGAAAATTAACCGTAACTCCAAATTAAATAATTTATATATGAAAAATTATCAGAAAAATTCAAGGAATCCATCTGTACCATTTTCATGCATGTTTAGAACAACTTATAGATGCTGTTTAGCACAAATCATATAAATGGCATTTGAATAATCACATATGGAGTTTGAATTTGAATTTTATATTCAAACCAACTTCATTTAATCTGTTGCTAGTTGCATTAGCCCAAAACACATTCATTTTGCCATGTCATGATCATGCATCATATTGTACATTGCATTGATTGTGTTCCCTTCTGTGTTGCCGGTATTTGTCCCCTCTCGATAGACGTGATACCGATGATGTGATCGTTGACACTGATGAAGACTCAATGTTATCTTCAGAAGTGCCAGGCAAGCAAAACCCCCTTGTTCATTCCGATACAATCCTACTCTCTCGCTCCTGCTCTCTTTTAATGCATTAGGACAACACCGATTCATCTGTTACTTGCTGCGGTAGCTGAACCCCTTTATCCTTTGCATGACCTGTCATTGCCACAGTAAATAGATGAAACCCACTAGCATGAGTAGGAGTTGTTTGAGCCCTGTTGTGCCTACTCATTCATGTTTGTTTGTCATGCCTGCTACTGCTTAGAGTTGAGTCAGGTCTGATTCATCGGGGATGAATCAGAGGTGTGTGAACATGTCCTACTGTGTGTGAGCTAAGTGTGTGAACACGATTTGGTAAAGGTAGCGGTGAGAGGCCATGTAGGAGTACATGGTGGGTTGTCTCATTGCAGCCGTCCTCAGGAACTGAGTTCTGTGTTTGTGATCCATGATTCAGCTACTACCATACATTGGGCCCTGAAATATGACCCCGCTCGACTTCTTATTCACCCTAGTCCTCTGTCCAGGAGTTGCAAGTAGTTTCTGGTGTTTGTAGCTTACTGGAGGCCGTGGACAGCGCTGACCGTAGGGGTGGGCTGTGATGCGGTAGGTACGTGGCACGGTGTAACCGGATGCCCGTTTGGTATCTCGGGAACCCTGTTCACATCGTTTGGGGCTGTGAGCGAAACTCCGGCCGGATCTCCTCATGGATGGAACCCGAATAGGCGATAAACCTGGACTAGAGACTTGAGTGTTTAGGTAGGTCGTGGTCTACACCCACGTCGGCTTTCGCTTGAAGTCTGCCGAGCACATGTCGTGTGCAGACGCTAAGTGGTGGAAACATGTATGAAGAAGTACACCCCTGCAGGGTTAACATCATCTATTCGAATAGCCGTGTCCGCGGAAAAGGACTTCTGGGTTGCTTATATCAGTTCATAGACAAGTGAAAGTGGATACTCTAAAATACGCAAGATAAGCGTGAGTGCTATGGATGGCGTTCTCGTAGGGAGACGGGAGCGGATCCATAGTGGTGTATTGATATGGTGAATATGTGGACTCGTGTGCGCCACCTCAAAAGAGTTACATTGCAGTCGTAGTTCAGGATAGCCACCGAGTCAAAGCTGGCTTGCTGCAGTTAAACCCCACCATCCCCTTTGTTGATAATGATGCATATGTAGATAGTTCTGATGTAAGTCTTGCTGGGTACATTTGTACTCACGTTTGCCTATTTTATGTTTGCAGAGAGACTTCAGTCTCACTAGTAGTTCCACGTGGACTTCGACGTTTAGCTTGTTACCTCAGCTACGATCTTGTGCCTCAGCAGGATTTGGTAGATAGTTAGTCTTCTCAGCCTTTTTCATTTATAGATGTCTGTACTCAGACATGATAGCTTCCGCTTGTGTTTTTGACTTGTATGCTCTGAGTGTTGGGTCATGAGACCCATGTTTGTAATATCTCGCTCCTCGGAGCCTATTGAATAAACTACTTGAGTCGTAGAGTCATTTTGTGATGCCATGTTGTATTGCACATATCGAGCATATTGTGTGTATGTTATTGAAATGCTTGGTATGTGTGGGATCTGACCATCTAGTTGTTTATCTTTAGTAGCCTCTCTTACGGGGAAATGTCTCCTAGTGTTTCCACCGAGCCATGGTAGCTTGCTACTGCTCCGGAACACTTAGGCTGGCCGGCATGTGTCCTTCTTCGTTCATGTGTCTGTCCCTTCGGGGAAATGTCACGCGATGAATACCGGAGTCCTGCTAGCCCAGTGCTACAGCCTGGATTCACTCGCTGATGACCGACACGTTCGATGCTGGGTCATGGATGCCTGTCCCTGTAAGTCTGCGCCACTTTGGGTTTACGACTAGCCATGTCAGCCCGGGCTCCTTATCATATGGATGCTAGCGACACTGTCATATACGTGTGCCAAAAGGCGCAAACGGTCCCGGGTAAACGTAAGGCGACACCCGTGGGAATACCGTGCGTGAGGCCGCAAAGTGATATGGAGTGTTACATGCTAGATCTATGTGGCATCGAGTCGGGGTCCTGACAGCGTTGGTATCAGAGCTTGACTGCCTGTAGGATTACCAAGCCAAACTGGTCGAAGTTGAGTCTAGAAATGCTTTAGTTATATAAGGGAATTGGTTGTGGGATGGAACGTAAGGCTCTTTTTACTCCTTATACCTTATGCCTTCTGATCTGAGTCATCTTATCTTTCCTACGGGGTTAAGAACTAGGCTTTCTCTTCTTTCTATTAGGATCACGTGTTACTAATCAGTGGACTTATAAGATTGTTGGATTAAGCCCCAGTTCAGTTTCTACCTTCCGTATGTTAATTGTTGATCTCGGAACCTTGATATTGTGCTTCTAAGTGGTTATGCCACCATTTTTTGTGAATGTCTCAAATCTTTTCTGAGCATTTACAGCCGTTATGCTGTCCGAGTCATCCCAGGTTCTCTAAATCGTCTGAAGCATTTGCAAAATCCCTTCCTCCCGTTCCGATGTTCCTTTGGGCTAGATTAACCACACTAATCGGTGAGTTGAGGTACTCTGTTGCCTCGACATATATGTTGGAAATATTACTATGACCCTAGGTGTCTTAGGGGATCATCTAGTAATTTAGCCATGATTTGTGTTCCCAGTGTGATGATCCTGGCCATCATTCTCGAAAGCATCCCGTGATGCTACTTAGTAATAGGTATTCTGTTCCTGGGTTTTTGAACCCGAGATTCACTCTACTTACCTCATGTTGATAGTGTTTGCTAGTTCCTTTAGGATATTAGTAACCTTTGCGATAGTCCTCGAGGTCCGTGGTATATCGTTCTTCCAAATACCATGAACCATTATGGCAGAAGTTTGTTGGATCAAAAGATCACAACAGGCCCTCTAGGAGTTCTCCATGCTATATTGTGACTCTGCCAGCTCAACCTTTCTGCATGGGTTATCCGGAAGAATTATGTTGAACTTTGTTCGGCATACCAACCCATGCATCCACAACTCAGAAAATCGTATGTTCCTTTGAGTTGTCCCTCTTTAGTTGTCTTCTGACCCCCGTCTATCAATTGATAGTCAAGATTATGTGTGCATTCGTTCATCGATGCCTATTACTCTTGCGGTCCGTCAAGCCATTCCATTCAGAATGACTAGGAGAAACAAACTCCAGTACCTCTTCCATATCCAGGATTGGGTCAAAGAAGTTGTGCTCCGCAGATCAAATTGCTAATCCAGCTTTTGTTCTGTTCTACCTTGGAGTATTACCATCTCTATATCAAGAATGTCATGGGAATTGCACACCATCCTATGAACTCTTGGTACAGTGATACTTCTTGCCATCATTAGTCATTCCTCGGTCTTCGTGTTGATGCAACCGGAATACCGACAAATGAATTGTGATGTGTGAAATCAATATGCCTAGCAACCTCGTTGCTGGGTAGTAAAAGGACAATAATTTCATTCTTAGTGTGTTGGTTATAGAATCATCATTCTAAGATTGATCGTGCTACCTAGTCCATTCTCCTGGTTCACTCCTCGATCGATGAGTTAGGATTATTTCAAATCCTTACTCTATTGATCATATCGTCCTGCCCTGAAAAGCAAGATTGTTCTCGAGCTTAGTAACATACCGGTGGTTCGTGATTTTCTGAATATCTTCTCAGAAGTATTACCAGGTTGTCACCTGACCGCTATGTTGAGCTCGTGATCAAGTTGGTTTCTTGTGAACCACCTTCTCTCCAAGAATCGGTGTTAGATATCCCTGAGCTAGTTGGTTAAGCTAAACGACAACTTGGAGGGTTGGAAGATAAAAGCTTGCCTGACTTAGTTCGTTCCAAAAGGATATTCTTGTGTAGTGTGTGTTGAAGAAAGATGATATCTTCATCGATTGGTCCCTGTGATCAGTTGTTGGATCTATCGTCTTATCAATCCTCTGATTTGAGTGTGGGCTATCGTCAAATCAAGTCAGAACCAACGGTGCTCGTAATGTTGTCTTCCTCGTGGTTGATCCCTCGAGCATACACCATTATATCTTTTGGGTCTGACCACTGCTATCACCGTGTTCACACGATGGTGGAAGTCTAGTGATATGGAAATTCCGATGAGTTGTTGTTGAGTCCATTGACAACATCCTTATCCCCTCCATGCTGTTGTTGAACATTAAGTTAGTGTTGGAAACTTTTGAAAGCATTTGTTCATGCTAGCTCATGAAGCATGTGTTTTTGGATGAAGGTAGTGACTTCCTTTAATTCAGGTGCATCTGATGCAAGTTGCCGCCGTGGATTCAAGAAAGTCAATGTTGTTTCTTTGGAATCATCCCAAATCAGTCATGCATACGTGCGAAAGTATTCTGTGGTTCGGAGACTTGCAACCTCCATTCCATATGTGTTCCGTAGCACCCCAAGCCACTGACTGATTTGTTCGAGAAAAGGAGTTAAGTGTTAATCCATGGTAATGCACAAGACTTCGATACCCTCGTTGATGGTTCCCCCTCCTGAACTCGGTAGTGTTTTATTATAAGACTACTATGTGGTCATGCTTGTCTGGGACAACGTGTTCACATGTTAGTAGCAGAACCAGCTCATGTTTTGGAGCTTGCTATCGTAGTTCGTCTTCCGAGAATCCCGCAACATTATCTCGTCGATTTGTGTTGCAAACTTTCATTTTTCTTTCTAGACTTGATGAGTCTGGGGTATCCTGACACCAACCAGATCTGAATCTCAGGCAGATGTGATGGTTGGAACATTTCCCAAGAATTATAATATTGGTCTCCCAATAACCGGCAAGGTGGATGTCGTGGCCAACACACCCATCCGGTAGACCTATTATTATAGTATCTTGTTTGAGGAAGTTGGCCACCTCCCCATAGGGATTTCGTAGGGTTTACTCCCTAGTTGCCCCTATGGATTTTGTGTTCCCGAAGTCCGACCTTACTTGATGTTCTAGATACCAGATCATTTCTACGAATGGGTTACACTAGCACATCAAGGAGAACATTAGAAGCGGAGTGCTAAATGTCTCTCGGTCGATCATCCAGATTTTATTTCCCTGGCCCTGCCAAGGGTGAAATCTGAGAAAGTATTATCTTCCTTTGCATCTGCATCATCCATCATCATTCGTCATGGTAGCAAGCTGTGTTGCCAGGATCCTTGACACGGATATTGGTAGAATCTTGATGATTGTGGAAATGCTCAAGTTCTTGAGAGCACGCACAAGCGCTACGTGTTATCATCGGCACTAACTGGGTTTGCTCTCAGTTTCCTCGGCAATGCTATGACCTACTCAAACAGTGAATTCACTCTCTATTGTTGGGTTCTTCCCCAGTTACCAGAATCATTCCCAGCATTTGCATTTTGTTCCCAGCTTGCACCGTCAATGTGCCATTCTACCATGGGTCTCTTCCATTTCCGGTGGTAAGCAAATTCATCCATTACGCTGTCTTCAACAAGGTAATCCACATCATCCAAGTCTGAGTATGCCATTCTACCGCCCCCGCCAATCGATTGCTGTGATTTGCCTTAGGCTGATATAGAGAGTCTCAATGATCTCTATATCAAAGGTAATTCTTTTTGCCACTTAAGGGGAGATATCTACGAGTCACGGTTCCGAAGGTGTCTCGTTGTGGTATCATGGCAACTTAACTCCTCGCTACATTGACGATCGTTTACCACCTTCTTAAGTGTGGAATTATTGTCCACCTAGTGAACCTCCGTCATCCGTTTCTTCCACACCTCTTGATGTGTATCTCGTGTCTCAACCCGAGAGATGGTTCTATGTCTCATTCCGGGAGTTAATCCTGAGATGTTCGATCTTCGAGAAGACCGATCCTTCCAGAGTTTTCCTTTCCTCTTCTTGTCATGATTAGCTGGAGTTCTCAGAGCAAGACGACAAGACAAAGATGGTGTTCAAATCAACGTTCATTTGAAGTGCAACCGGGATCGTGAAGATTATACTAGTTTGCGCTTCCCCTTCAGCCTACCCTACGCTTGAATCTCGAGACGAGATTCTTGTTTAGTGGGGGTGAGTTGTCACATCCCTAGCTTCTGGTAATGCACTAGGCTAGACCTCATGTGAGCATCATGTTTAAATTCAAATGAAATTGAATTGAGGAATTTTCAAAGCCTCAGAAGACCTCTAAAATAACCAACATTTAAATTTCATCAAATGAGTCCAAGAAAATGTTCCTGTTATTCCATGGAAATATTGGTGAGAGGTAAAATTTAAACCAATATTTTTGGAGTCACAGAGATATTTATTTTGGCCATTTGAATTAATCCAATAACTGTTTGCTTTGGATTTATATTTAATATATATTAAATATGACTCCAAATAATTCTGGAAGTTTGTGAGTGGCTTTGTATATATTTTAGTAAGCCACATAATAAACTACAGAATTTATTAAAATGGTTTAGTATTTTACTAAACTAAAACAAAACAGAACAAAATAGGAAACAGAACAGAAAAAAATAAAAGGAGTAGAACTTACCTGGCCTTACCTGGTAGCCCACCAGCAGCCCAGTCCACTAGAGCCAGCCCAGCCCAACCTAGCGAGGGGCAGGTTTGTCTTCAACCCCTCGCCAGGAGGACAAGTCGTGGCAGAGCGCGCGTCGCCGGTCGCCACCTCCTGCTTCGACGTGTCCCAGCCGCCCCCGACCTCTCCAGTGCACCGTTGGAATGCCCTCGACCGCCTCGACCGCTATCCCTTCTCTCTGCTCGCTCTAGCTCTCTCCCTCTCTCGATTTGGAGCACCACCGGGAGCCACCGGAGGGCGCCGCCGTCGCATCCATAGCCACCGCGCACCCCAGGCTTCACCGATGGGTCATGTGTCACCGCCGGACTCTGCTTCGTCTCCAAGATGACGCACGCGGACGGAGAAGGCCACAGACGACTGCAACATCGCCATCTTCGTCCTCTGCCCCGACGACCGCCGTCATCCGATTCGCGTCGTCCAGAGCTTCCCCGACCTCGTCGTCGACTCTGCTAGTCCCTACGTGAGCCACTCTCCATTTTCCCCCTGGAATCCCCGTCGTTCCCCTCCCCTAGCTAGCTTCCCCACCTCCACCGAGGCTCGCCGCCGCCATGGTCAACGAGCTCCGTGCACGTGAGCTCGGCCGCTCGCCCGAGCATCACCAGCGTGCTCACCGCGCTCCTGCGAACCCGAAACAACCACGGGTGCTCCCTGCCATGCCCTATAGCGCCATTTCCGCTGTTGCCCGAGCTCCGGCCGCCGCCGCGAGCTCGACTCCGGTGAGTACACCGCACCCCGTCCGCTCCTTCCTGCTCCGTTGGATGCGGAAGAGCACGGGCTACCTCCTGGTGGCCTCCGCGCGTCCAACCATTGCCTGTAGCTCAACTCCGGCGAGCCTCCGCCGTTGGTTTGGTTGTCGCCGGCCGAACCCCGGCGAGTGCCGACGTGGCCACTTAACTAGGTCCTAAACACCCCGGTAATCACCCCCTGGTGCCACTGTCACGTGGGCCCCGGTGCCAAAGTTAATTAGCTTAATTTCTGTTTAAATTAGTACTAATTTTGTGGGCCCCATAGGTCAGTTTGACCTGGCCCCGTCACACTTTGACCGACCCCACACGTCGGAGTTGACCAGGCTGATGTGTCTGTTGACCGGGCCCACCTGTCAGCGACCTAAACGAGCCCTAAGTCACTGACTAATGGGACCCCCTGGTCAGGTTTGACCCGGGGCAGCCCTGTTGACTTGCTGATGCAAGCATGACGCAGTGCTGATGTCATAAGTATTTTCTGGATTTAATTATATTCAGGAAATTCCAGAAAATGCCTAAAACTTCAATAAATCATAGAAAATTAACCGTAACTCCAAATTAAATAATTTATATATGAAAAATTATCAGAAAAATTCAAGGAATCCATCTGTACCATTTTCATGCATGTTAGAACAACTTATAGATGCTGTTTAGCACAAATCATATAAATGGCATTTGAATAATCACATATGGAGTTTGAATTTGAATTTTATATTCAAACCAACTTCATTTAATCTGTTGCTAGTTGCATTAGCCCAAAACACATTCATTTTGCCATGTCATGATCATGCATCATATTGTGCATCGCATTGATTGTGTTCCTTTCTGTGTTGCCGGTATTTGTCCCCTCTCGATAGACGTGATACCGATGATGTGATCGTTGACACTGATGAAGACTCAATGTTATCTTCAGAAGTGCCAGGCAAGCAAAACCCCCTTGTTCATTCCGATACAATCCTACTCTCTCGCTCCTGCTCTCTTTTACTGCATTAGGACAACACCGATTCATCTGTTACTTGCTGTGGTAGCTGAACCCCTTTATCCTTTGCATGACCTGTCATTGCCACAGTAAATAGATGAAACCCACTAGCATGAGTAGGAGTTGTTTGAGCCCTGTTGTGCCTACTCATTCATGTTTGTTTGTCATGCCTGCTACTGCTTAGAGTTGAGTCAGGTCTGATTCATCGGGGATGAATCAGAGGTGTGTGAACATGTCCTACTGTGTGTGAGCTAAGTGTGTGAACACGATTTGGTAAAGGTAGCGGTGAGAGGCCATGTAGGAGTACATGGTGGGTTGTCTCATTGCAGCCGTCCTCAGGAACTGAGTTCTGTGTTTGTGATCCATGATTCAGTTACTACCATACATTGGGCCCTGAAATATGACCCCGCTCGACTTCTTATTCACCCTAGTCCTCTGTCCAGGAGTTGCAAGTAGTTTCTGGTGTTTGTAGCTTACTGGAGGCCGTGGACAGCGCTGACCGTAGGGGTGGGCTGTGATGCGGTAGGTACGTGGCACGGTGTACCGGATGCCCGTTTGGTATCTCGGGAACCCTGTTCACATCGTTTGGGGCTGTGAGCGAAACTCCGGCCGGATCTCCTCATGGATGGAACCCGAATAGGCGATAAACCTGGACTAGAGACTTGAGTGTTTAGGTAGGTCGTGGTCTACACCCACGTCGGCTTTCGCTTGAAGTCTGCCGAGCACATGTCGTGTGCAGACGCTAAGTGGTGGAAACATGTATGAAGAAGTACACCCCTGCAGGGTTAACATCATCTATTCGAATAGCCGTGTCCGCGGAAAAGGACTTCTGGGTTGCTTATATCAGTTCATAGACAAGTGAAAGTGGATACTCTAAAATACGCAAGATAAGCGTGAGTGCTATGGATGGCGTTCTCGTAGGGAGACGGGAGCGGATCCATAGTGGTGTATTGATATGGTGAATATGTGGACTCGTGTGCGCCACCTCAAAAGAGTTACTTGCAGTCGTAGTTCAGGATAGCCACCGAGTCAAAGCTGGCTTGCTGCAGTTAAACCCCACCATCCCCTTTGTTGATAATGATGCATATGTAGATAGTTCTGATGTAAGTCTTGCTGGGTACATTTGTACTCACGTTTGCCTATTTTATGTTTTGCAGAGAGACTTCAGTCTCACTAGTAGTTCCACGTGGACTTCGACGTTTAGCTTGTTACCTCAGCTACGATCTTGTGCCTCGGCAGGATTTGGTAGATAGTCAGGCTTCTCAGCCTTTTTCATTTATAGATGTCTGTACTCAGACATGATAGCTTCCGCTTGTGCTTTGACTTGTATGCTCTGAGTGTTGGGTCATGAGACCCATGTTTGTAATATCTCGCTCCTCGGAGCCTATTGAATAAACTACTTGAGTCGTAGAGTCATTTTGTGATGCCATGTTGTATTGCACATATCGAGCATATTGTGTGTATGTTATTGAAATGCTTGGTATGTGTGGGATCTGACCATCTAGTTGTTTATCTTTAGTAGCCTCTCTTACGGGGAAATGTCTCCTAGTGTTTCCACCGAGCCATGGTAGCTTGCTACTGCTCCGGAACACTTAGGCTGGCCGGCATGTGTCCTTCTTCGTTCCTGTGTCTGTCCCTTCGGGGAAATGTCACGCGATGAATACTGGAGTCCTGCTAGCCCAGTGCTACAGCCTGGATTCACTCGCTGATGACCGACACGTTCGATGCTGGGTCATGGATGCCTGTCCCTGTAAGTCTGCGCCACTTTGGGTTTACGACTAGCCATGTCAGCCCGGGCTCCTTATCATATGGATGCTAGCGACACTGTCATATACGTGTGCCAAAAGGCGCAAACGGTCCCGGGTAAAGGTAAGGCGACACCCGTGGGAATACCGTGCGTGAGGCCGCAAAGTGATATGGAGTGTTACATGCTAGATCTATGTGGCATCGAGTCGGGGTCCTGACATGGTCCAAACAACTGACGGTCTCCACTTCATCCCACATACTCTTGGGGCATCACACATATCGAGACAAAACTCAGATTCATTTTGTTAGAAATCCACTCAGTGGAGTATCCTTATCTTTTCCAGGGGTCAAGGGTTCTTACGGGGTACTACCACCCTTAAAATGCACAAATCTTCCATAGAACATATTTCTCATATCCTCAGAATGGTCAAAATCCTTCTTCATAGAGTAACAACTCATAAAATCCATATCAGTACCAACATTGCTACTTTATTCATTCTCCAATGATTTCAATCTCTTGTTTTTCCATTACATGTCTCAACTCAATACCTCAATATGAAGGGAAAATGTTCTTACTACTATGACTATATTTCTTCTGATACAAACTCAACTACTTATCACAAGTCTCCTTTTCCTTCGGATAATCTCTGGCAAAGTGCCCTGCTTTATTACAACTAAAACATATTACTTCTGGGAAGATTCGAGGTTTCCGTGTGATTATATAGCCTACTTGGGTCCTTAGCTTCCTTTTTGGGCAATTTCTGAGGTAGTGCCCTGACTCCTTGCACCTATAACAGGTGACATGACTCAGATCCTTCCTGGAATCCAATCTACTTTTCTTTCTGGACTTTTCCATTCCAATCAGAGCTTCTATTTCCTGTGGGTCATACTCTACTTCCTTAGTCGGGAATTCTACTAGATCCCCATTCATACAATTCTGGGAGATGTGTCCTTCTTCTCCACATGAATAGCAAGACTTGGTGCAGGGTTTAATTGGTTCTTCTTTGGGTGTGTCCTCCAACTCTTTCTTCATCACAGGTTCTTCTAAACTTTCCATAAGAGCTCCTTTCATTGCTTCTTCCTTCTGCTGGATGGTTCTTTGTACCATGGGGTAAATGTGACACTGAGCAGGATAGTGGGTAGTCCCTTCACACAAGAAACAAGTGATCTGCCTAGTTGGGCATTCTTCAGCTGGGTGACTTCCTTGACAATTAGGGCATTCATCCTTGTGTTCTTTATGGTTGTGTCCGATTTCTCCACAAATCTTGCATGCACAAGGTTTCTTCATGTCCTTTCCATAAGGCTTCAACTTCTGGGACACAAACTGAGACTTTAGCAAAGTCAACTTAAATTCTTTCCAAGTGGTTACTCCTTGCCATCCATTGATGGTTTGGTACATCCTCCACCAAGTAGCAGCACCTTTTTCAAAGCATTGAAGAGCATGCTGAGCCATATCCTTTCCGACTATAGGGTTGTTCTCCATATGATCCTCCATGTTCTGAATCCATCGGTCTGTCTCCAATTGACTCATCGGTCCAGAAAATACAAGCTCATCTCCATTCATCATCTATTGGGTCCATGGGTTTGGGGTGAGATAAGAGAGATCAAGAGAGAGGAAAGCACACAATACAAACAAAAGTTTTGAAACGACAGATTTTTGTTGTGGCTGTCAAAAAACATCAAACAAATGACAGCTCACAAACGTCGCATCTAACGTAGGTATATAATAGGGGTTTGGTCTTCTAAAGGTCAATAAATCTTCAACGTCTCCAAACTCTTCAAGCCTTGTTCAAGCCTCCAATGGCTTCTTCCAATCATGCTTGTCCTTCTCAAGTTCTTTTGCCAGATCATCTCTGTTGACGTGAAATCTCTCGTGACATCCTGTAATATTCTGGAGTTGCATTTCAAACTTCTAGGTTTCAACATCCTTGGCATGAACCATGGTCATACTGTCCTTCAGTTCCTGACGAATCTCCTGTATCTCAAGGTTTTACTTCTCTAGCTTGGCTGCTTTCAACTTCTAGATCCTGAGTTCCTCATGAAATACTTCCTTGTCTAATACAACTTCCGGGAGCTCCATTTTAAACTTCTTGATGTACTACTCCAGATCTTGGTGATACACCAGCTAAGGTTAAAACTTCATTTTACTAATAGGTGCTCCTTCTACCATTTAATCCTTCCATGCATATGCATGCTTAGCTCAGCTCGATGACCACAGTATCAATGGTGATGACATCACGGATAACCGTGTTTCTGCCCTTGTCATTGCCATGAGCTATCTTGCCAGTTGATATCTCCTGCCTTAGGGTTTTTTTGACAAAACTTTGAGTTCTCAACTCTCCATGTTTTGGTCTTTGTCCAATACACCTTGATCTCGGGTATTGACAACTTCCATAGTCTGCCAAGTTCCATAAGGGTAACCTTCCTAGGTCATACAAATCTGGGAATTCTTCAGAGCCTTCCAATTCTACTTGTCTTCGGCCTTCAACCGTTGTAGTTTCCATTATTCAGATGCACGGAAAATACTCTTCATTCCGAAGTGGCCTTAGTTGTCCGATATCTCGTACTTCTTGGAGTGGTCTCATCAGTCGAATCTTCGTGTGGTCAAAAGGGGAAAGGGGCATGGTCTCACTAAAGGGAATTTTTGAATAAGTTCAGAAGAGAAGAGAGGTAAAATCTTTTTGAAAGGGAAAGTTGTAGAGAAAAATCTTTGCTATGGGCTTGCCAGTTTCTAGGGTCACGTCCTACAGTCAACATGTGCTCTGATACCATCTTGTAGCGACCCGACCCGAATGGATCAAGTCTCTGTGCTTAGGTGTCATCCCTGGATCGGTATGCTGAAACACACAGTACACGAAGGATTTATAACAGAGGTAAATCACATGTATAAAGTAATACCTCAATCCATATAGCGGAAGCAACAAGGTTGTGGATTCCCATCAACACCAACGGCAAAGTTGAGTGTAGAAATCGTAACCCTAACGTATCACTTACTCGACGTAAGAAACCTGCAACATGAGATGTTGCAGCCCGAAACGGGTCAGTACATTGAATGTACTGGCAAATTCACACCATAGAGAAAATGATGAAGAATGGCTATCACTATATGCATATATGGCTGGTGGAAAAGCTCTATGGTTATAAGGTTTTTGCGTAAAGCCAATTTTTCCCTACTGCAAAGGAATAATTTTATTACTATCATGGTGGTTGTGAAACATTGAGAATGGTTGACAGCATTCTCAATCCCAATTAAAAATAATTAAAACCCAACAACATTAATTAGAAGTAACATGTTGAGATTCACATGATATTCAAGTACTAGATACTCAAGTTGTCCATAACCGGGGACACGGCTAATCATGATTAGTTTGTACACTCTGCAGAGGTTTGCGCACTTTTCCCCACAAGACTCGATCGCCTCCGTTGGATTTCTCGCACTACATGGTGTTTGAGAAACGGATGACCGAGACATAGTCTTTCAGAAGCGCTAGCACCTTATGATGGAGTAGACCGTACCACCTACATCCCCTACATCTGCTAGTCTACCCCTATAAGAGTTCGCACGACTTAGTCAACTATGCCAGAGCCCATAATGGCTTGTGGCTGCACACGTAAGTATTTAGCATGAAAGATCTTATGATCCCTTTGAGCCTAGGTGGCGGTCCGAAAAAAACAGGCAAGTCCTGATAGACATCAGGTGCCTCAATCCACCCAGATGTGTGTTTAAGTTGCCACCTTAGATAAACCATTAAAATTATCAACTCACATCTGTCATGGATATCACTCACCCAATCCACGTCTACTAGCATAGCATGGCATAATAAGCAAACGTAGAAGTAACTCCCAAAGGTTTCATAGTAATACAGGTAATAGGTACTACCTCATCTACTTCCCATCCCACAATTTAATTAGATCCTAATCATGCACTGTGAGAGGATTGATCTAATGCAATAAAACATGGGTTGTAGAAAAGGTATGATCAAAGTGTGAACTTGCCTGCAATGAAGATGATTCACACTCAAAACTCTTGATAGATCTACTCGTCACACTCCGGACAATCTATCGTAAGCAAAAAATAGTAACCACACAATAAGTACTCATCTAATGCACAAGTAAAACTCGAACGAGAGATCGAACCAGAGAGTTCAACTTAAGAACTCCGGTTGTAAAGAGAGAAAGAACCGAACAAACGACGGAAAACAAACGGCGGAAGAAAACAACTCGGTTCTAGCAAGTTGAAACTAGGTCAAATTTTACCATAGCAAAAACTTGTTCAAGTTGATTAGACGGAACGGCGGTTTCGAGATGAAACTCCAGGCGCTTGAATCACCTGATTCCGATAAACGGGCGAGAAGATAAACTAGAACGAAGATCGGATCTGAGATCACGATCGCGGAAAAGAACGCGGAATAAATCCGATGAAAAAGAAAACGAAGAACGGTTAAACGAACGGACGTTCATTAACCTAGAAGAATCCGGTGATCATGTTCGTTAGGACGAACGGTCCGGCGAACGGTCCAAAGGCAACTAAATCGGAAAAGAAAACGAATCCGATCTAGGGTTTCGGAGAAGAAAACCGAAAAAGAAACGGAAAACCGATCTAGAAAACGAATCGTAAGAGAAGAAAAGAATCAGAACGATTAGAAGAAAACGATCCGAGGAAAAGAGACGCGGGGCAACCTCCGGCGATATCTCCGGTGAGGGGCTCCGGCGGCGTGGCGTAGGGCGGCGGCGTGGCCAAGGTGCGGCGGCGGCGGGTGAGGGGCGCGGGGTGGGGCGCGGCTTGGGGAGGAGAGGAGGTTTGGGTTTTTGATGTGAGGGGAGGGGGGTGGGGGGGTATTTATATAGGAGAGGGGAGAGATTACTTGGGGTAGGGGACAAGAAATAAACTAGGATTAGGAAAAGGAAAACGAAACAAGGGAAAAGACTAGCCTAGAGTCCTTTTAGGACTCGGCTAAGAGCAAGAGGCGAGGCGGCGGCTGGCTGCCTGGCACGGCGCACGCGAGGGGAGGGGTGGCCGGCTGGCTAGGCCTTAGGCCCGGCTGGCCTGGCGGGAGTTCCTCTTTTTTTTATTTAAATAGTTTCCGCGCGCAGAAAAACACAGAAAAGAAAATCTAAACGAGCTCCAAAAATTCTAAAGTAAATTTTCCCCGACTCCTAAAAATGAGTCGAACAAAATGAACTTTTCTCCGGGCCTAAAATGCAATTTTTGAAAACGCGCATTTTTCCCTATCCAATAAAAAGCAAATAAACTCCGGCAAACAAAAATTTGATCTATTTATTAAATCTTCATTTTTCCTAAATTTTGGGAAAGTCATATTATTCCCTCTCTCATATTTTGATATCGGAAAAATAATTGAAGATGAAATAAATAAATCAAATGGTCCTCTTTTCAAATTCGAGAAAACTCTCAAATATGAAAATAACGAAATCTCCAACTCTCTCCGAAGGTCCTTGAGTTGCGTGAAATTTCTAGGATCGACCAAAATGCAAGAAAATAAGATATGCATGATGATCTAATGTATAACATTCCAAATTGAAAATAAATTCAAAAGAACTTTGAATTTAATTTCTTTGAAACTCCCAACTCATATTTCATAATTTGAAGAAGTCATTTTATCTTCTCTCGTGAAAATCATTGAGTTGCATAAAGTTTCTGAATTGGAAAAATATTTCCCAATGGTATTCAAATATTTTTCAAACACCCTTTTCATTTTAAATGGAAGAAGTCATGTCATCTTCTCTCTAGGGTTTTGTGTTGAAAAGAATTTGAATTCATGGAGATCAGAAAGCAAATATGAAAGTTTGGGAAAGTCCTTTTATTCCCTCTCATTTAACTTTCAAGAGTTTCGAATTCACTCACTTTCAGTCAATCAATCAAACAATCAATCAAATCTATCTATTTATTATAACATTCCAAAATTTAAAATTTTGGGATGTTACACTTGGTATGTTGACTTTCGCGAAGACCTCCCCGGCAACGGCGCCAGAAATCCTTCTTGCTACCTCTTGAGCACTGCGTTGGTTTTCCCCGAAGAGGAAGGGTTGATGCAGCAAAGTAGTGTAAGTATTTCCCTCAGGTTTTGAGAACCAAGGTATCAATCCAGTAGGAGGCTACGCGCAAGTCCCTCGTACCTGCACAAAACAAATAAATCCTCGCAACCAACACAAATAGGGGTTGTCAATCCCTATAAGGCCACTTACGAGAGTGAGATCTGATAGATATGATAAAGATAATATTTTTGGTATTTTTGTGATAAAGATGCGAAGTAAAATAAAGGCAAAGTAAATAACTAAGTAGTAGGACATCAATATGATAAAGATAGACCCGGGGGCCATAGGTTTCCCTAGTGGCTTCTCTGGAGAGCATAAGTATTCTACGGTGGGTGAACAAATTACTGTTGAGCAATTGACAGAATTGAGCATAGTTATGAGAATATCTAGGTATGATCATGTATATCGGCATCACGTCCGAGACAAGTAGACCGACTCCTGCCTGCATCTACTACTATTACTCCACTCATCGACCGCTATCCAGCATGCATCTAGAGTATTAAGTTAAAAACAGAGTAACGCCTTAAGCAACATGACATGATGTAGAGGGATAGACTCATGCAATATGAAGAAAACCCCATATTGTTATCCTCAATGGCCACAATACAATACGTGCCTTGCTGCCCCTACTGTTACTGGGAAAGGACACCGCAAGATTGAACCCAAAGCTAAGCACTTCTCCCATTGCAAGAAAGATCAATCCAGTAGGCCAAACCAAACTGATAATTCGAAGAGACTTGCAAAGATAACCAATCATACATAAAATAATTCAGAGAAGATTCAAATATTATTCATAGATAGACTTGATCATAAACCCACAATTCATCGGTCTCAACAAACACACCGCAAAAAGAAGACTACATCGAATAGTTCTCCACAAGAGAGGGGGGGACATTGTATTGAGATCCAAAAAGAGAGAAGAAGCCATCTAGCTAATAACTATGGACCCATAGGTCTGAGGTAAACTACTCACACTTCATCGGAGGGGCTATGGTGTTGATGTAGAAGCCCTCCGTGATCGATGCCCCCTCCGGTGGAGCTCCGAAACAGGCCCCAAGATGGGATCTCGTGGATACAAAAAGTTACGGCGGTGGAATTAGGGTTTTGGCTCCGTATCTGATCGTTTGGGGGTACGTGGATATATATAGGAGGAAGGAGTACGTCGGTGGAGCAACAGGGGGCCCATGAGGGTGGAGGGCACGCCTAGTGGGGGTGGGCGCGCCCCCCTACCTCGTGGCCTCCTGTTTCTTTTCTTTACGTAGGGTCCAAGTCTCTCGGATCATATTTGTTGAGAAAATCACGTTCCCGAAGGTTTCATTCCGTTTGGACTCCGTTTGATATTCCTTTTCATCGAAACCCTAAAACTGGCAAAAAACAACAATTCTGGGCTGGGCCTCCGGTTAATAGGTTAGTCCCAAAAATAATATAGAAGTGGATAATAAAGCCCAATAATGTCCAAAACAGTAGATAATATAGCATGGAGCATTCAAAAATTATAGATACGTTGGAGACGTATCAACCACAAAGGGTCCTTCCCAAGGTGGGGATAGTTTGTGCATATCAGTTTGATCCTGGATAAGCCGGAGCACCAAGTCAGCTTCTTGAAAGGTTCTGGTCTTAACCCGGCGGCTGTGATAACGGTGCAGATCTTGTTGGTAAATTATTGAGCAAGCCGCCGCAAGGTCACGCTCCTCATCTAACAAGTCAAGTGCATACTGACGTGCTTTTTCATTGTTAGCTTCAACATAAGCCACCACACGGGGCATATCGTGACGGATGTCACTAGGGAGAACCGCCTCTGCTCCATAAACCATGAAGAAAGGCGTGTAACCCGTAGATCTGTTGGGGCTAGTATTGATACTCCATAATACTGATGGTAACTCCTCCACCCAACAACCCGGCGTCCTCTGCAATGGAACCATAAGCTGCGGCTTGATGCCTCTTAGGATCTCTTGATTATCTCTCTCAGCTTGACCATTAGACTGGGAGTGAGCCACTGGTGATACATCAAACCGGATATGCTCACGTTGACAGAGTTCTTTCATAGAAACCTTGGATAGATTAGTGCCATTATCAGTTATAATACTATGGGGAAAGCCAAAACGGAAAATCACCTTTTTGATAAATTGAACCGTCGTTGCCACGTCACACTTGCTAACCGGCTCTGCTTCAACCCATTTTGTAAACTTGTCAACCGCCACCAAAAGGTGAGTCTTTTTATCTTTGGACCTCTTGAAAGGCCCAACCATATATGGCCCCCAGACTGCAAACAGCCAAGCAATCGGAATCATCCTCAATTCTTGAGCCGGCACATGAGCTCGTCGTGAAAACTTCTGACAACCATCACATTTACTGACTAGATCCTCAGCATCAGCGTGAGCCGTCAGCCAATAAAACCCATGACGGAAATCTTTGGCTATGAGAGACTTAGAACCGGCATGATGACCAAAATCTCCTTCATGAATCTCTCGCGGAATCTCATGGCCTTCTTCAGGAGAAACACAACGTTGAAACGGCCCTGTGACACTGCGATGATGCAACTCTCCATTGACAATAGTCATTGACTTAGACCGCCGGGTTATCTGCCTGGCCAAAGTTTCATCCTCAAGTAACTCGTCCCGGGTCATATAAGACAAATATGGAACCGTCCAGTCAGGAATAGCATGAAGAGTCGCCACCAATTGTGCTTCTGGGTCAGGAATAGCAAGATCCTCTTCTGTAGGAAATTTGACAGAAGGGTTATGTAGAATATCCAGGAAAGTGTTAGGTGGCACCGGCTTACACTGAGACCCTAATCGGCTTAAAGCATCAGCCGCCTCATTTTTCCTGCGATCAACATGTTCAACTTGATAACCCTTGAAGTGACCTGCGATAGCATCAACCTCTCGACGATAAGTCGCCATGAGTGGATCCTTAGAATCCCAAGTGCCAGAAACTTGCTGAGCTACCAGATTTGAGTCGCCGAAACACCTCACCCGGCTTAAGTTCGTCTCCTTAGCCATCCAAAGACCGTGGAGCAAGGCCTCATACTCAGCTGCATTGTTAGTACAAGGGAACATCAACCGGAGAACATAGGAAAATTTATCACCTCGTGGGGAAGTCAAGACAACTCCAGCCCCCGAGCCTTCGAACTGTCTGGATCAGTCGAAGTGAATAGTCCAATATGTGTGATTCGGCTTCTATTAGGGTGTCTGTAACTCTGTCCAATCATTAATGAAATCCACAAGTGCTTGAGACTTGATTGATGTACGAGGCATATATTTCAAACCATGGGGTCCAAGCTCAATGGCCCACTTGGCTACCCGACCTATGGCTTCTCTATTTTGAATGATATCCCCTAAGGGAGCAGAACTAACCACGGTGATAGGATTACCAAAGAAATATTTGTTGAGCTTTTGACTAGCCATGAAGACTCCATATACCATCTTCTACCAATGCAGATACCTCTGCTTGGATTTAATAAGCACCTCACTGAGATAATAAACCGGCCTCTGAACCGGATGTTCCTTGCCTGCCTCCTTCCGTTCCACCACAATAGCTACATTGACAGCCCGGGCATTAGCAGCCTCATATAACAACAATGGCTCCTTATCAATAGGAGCAGCAAGGACTAGCGACTCAACTATCTATCTCTTCAAGGCTTCAAATGCTTCATTAGCAGCATCACTCCAGACAAAGTGATATGTTTTCTTCATCATCTGGTACAGCAGTGTAGCTCTCTCACCCAATCGGCTTATGAACCGGCTTAAGGCTGCAATACGACCTGCTAAATGCTGAACATCATTGATACACGCCGGTTTATCCAATGATGTAATGGCCTTGATCTTCTCTGGGTTAGCTTCAATGCCTCTTTCAGAAACCAGAAAACTCAAGAGCTTGCTGCTGGCACGCCGAGGACACACTTGGCCAGGTTAAGCATCATCTTGTAGACCGGGAGATTGTCAAATGTTTCTTTCAAATCATCTATCAAGGTTTCCTTGTTTCTGGACTTCACCACAATATCATCCACATAAGCATGAACATTGCACCCAATTTGATCATGAAGGCAATTCTGCACACATTGTCGGTAAGTCGCTTGGGCACTCTTGAGCCCGAAAGGCATAGACACATAACAGAAGGCTCCAAAAGGAGTGATGAAAGCCGTCTTCTCTTGGTCCTTAACTGCCATCTTGATATGATGATAACCAGAATAAGCATCCAAAAAACTCAAACGCTCACAACCTCCCGTAGCATCAATAGTTTGGTCAATATGGGGAAGAGCAAAAGGATCAGCTGGACAAGCCTTGTTTAAATCTGTGTATTCCACACACATACGCCAGGTGCCATTCTTCTTAAGTACCATCACCGGGTTAGCCAACCACTCAGGATGAAAAACTTCAACAATGATCCCAGCCGCCAAGAGCCGGGCCACTTCTTCACCAATGGCCTTGCGCCTCTCTTCATTAAAACGACGAAGGAATTGCTTGACCGGCTTAAACTTCGGATCAATATTAAGAGTGTGCTCAGCGAGTTCCCTCGGTACACCTGGCATACCAGAAGGTTTCCATGCAAAGATGTCCCGGTTCTCACAGCTGAACTCGATGAGCGCGCTTTCCTATTTTGGATCCAGATTAGCACTGATGTTGAACTGCTTGGATGAATCGCCAGGAACGAAATCAACTAGCTTAGTGTCATCTGCTGACTTAAACTTCAATGTCGGATCATGCTCCGTAGTTGGCTTTTTCAAAGACGTCATATCTGCCGGGTCAACATTGTCCTTATAGAACTTCAATTCTTCTGTTGCGCAGACAGACTCAGCATAAGCAGCGTTGCCTTCTTCACACTCCAAAGCTATCCTTCGGCTTCCATGCACTATGATAGTCCCCTTGTGACCCAGCATTTTGTGCTGCAAATAAAGATAACAAGGCTGTGCCATTAACTTGGCATAAGCTGGCCGTCCAAACAGAGTGATACGAGCTATGAATCTTGACTACCTAAAAGGTTAGCATCTCGGCCCTGGAATCATGTTCATCTCCAAAGGCCACTTCCAAAGCGATCTTGCCTACCGGATATGCTGACTTACTAGGCACCACTCCTTGAAAAACAGTATTTGACGGCTTAAGATTTTTGTCAGTTAATCCCATACGACGGGAAGTATCATAGTAAAGGATATTAATACTGCTACCTCCATCCATGAGTACCTTAGTGAACTTGTACCCTCCAACCTAAGGTGCCAGCACCAAAGCCAATTGACCCGGATTATCAACCCGAGGCGGGTGATCCTCACGACTCCACACAATGGGCTGCTCAGACCATCGCAAGTAACAGGGAACCACCGGCTCAACGGCATTCACAGCCCTTTTACGGAGCTTCTGATCCCGCTTGCATAAACTCGCGGTGAAGACATGGTACTGCCCACTATTCAGCTGCTTCGAATTACTTTGATAACCAGATTGCTGCTGCCGATTCCCCTGACTAGATTGTTGATGAAAACCACCTTGATTGCCTTGGCCCTGGAAACCGGAATTAGAACCACCACCACCATAACCTGGACCATGAGAGCCGGAACCTGAGCCGCCGCCCGGCCCATGACTGTTTTGGGAAAGATTAGAATTTTTGTATTCTTTCATGATCAAGCAGTCCTTCCAAAGGTGAGTGGACGGCTGAGGGAGTCCTAGATTAGGGGGTGTTCGGGTAGCCGGACTATACCTTCAGCCGGACTCCAGGACTATGAAGATACAAGATTGAAGACTTCGTCCCGTGTCCGGATGGGACTTTCCTTGGTGTGGAAGGCAAGCTTGGCGATGCGGATATTCAAGATCTCCTACCATTGTAACCGACTTTGTGTAACCCTAACCCTCTCCGGTGTCTATATAAACCGGAGGGTTTTAGTCCGTAGGACAACTTCATCATACAACAATCATACCATAGGCTAGCTTCTAGGGTTTAGCCTCCTTGATCTCGTGGTAGATCTACTCTTGTACTACCCATATCATCAATATTAATCAAGCAGGACGTAGGGTTTTACCTCCATCAAGAGGGCCCGAACCTGGGTAGAACATCGTGTTCCTTGCCTCCTATTACCATCTGGCCTAGACGCACAGTTCGGGACCCCCTACCCGAGATCCGCAGGTTTTGACACCGACATTGGTGCTTTCATTGAGAGTTCCTCTGTGTCGTCGCTTTTAGGCCCGATGGCTCCTTCGATCATCAGCAACGATGCAGTCCAGGGTGAGACCTTTCTCCCCGGACAGATCTTCGTCTTCGGCGGCTTCGCACTACGGGCCAATTCGCTTGGCCACCTTGAGCAGATCGAAAGCTACGCCCCTGGCCATCAGGTCAGGTTTGGAAGCCTAAACTACACGGCTGACACCCGCGGGGACATGATCTTCGACGGATTCGAGCCACAGCCAAGCGCGCCGCACTGTCTCGATGGGCATGATATAGCTCTGCCGCCGAACAGTGCCTTGGAGGCCGCACACGCACCGGTTCCGACCATTGATTCGGAGCCTACTGCGCCGATCGAGGATCAGCGGTTGGACGCTGCCTCAGGGGCTGTGATCTCAGAGGCGATTGAGCCGAACTCCAGCCCCGCACTCCACATGGCCCGTGACTCCGAGGAGCCGGATTCCTTTCCGAACTCCGAGCCCCCCCGCGCCCCTGCCGATCGAATCCGATTGGGCGCCGATAATGGAGTTCACCGCCGCAGACATCTTTCAACACTCGCCCTTCGGCAGCATCCTGAATTCGCTAAAGTCTCTCTCTTTATCAGGAGAGCCCTGGCCGGACTACGGTCAGCAAGGATGGGATTCGGATGATGAAGAAATTCAAAACCCACCCACCACCCACTTCGTAGCCACTGTCGACGACTTAACCGACATGCTCGACTTCGACTCCGAAGACATCGACGGTATGGACGACGATGCAGGAAACAACCAAGAACCAATGCCTATAGGGCATCGGACAGCCACCTCATCTCACGATGTGTACATGGTGGATACCCCTAAAGGAAGCAACAACGAGGAAAACGGGGATGGAAAGAGGGATCGGTCTCTCGAAAAACAATCAAAGCATCGGCGTAAACGCCGACCCAAGCCCCGCCTCGATAAAGACCTAGCCATAGAGCAGGATGAGCCGGTAAACGACGAGCATGCCTTAGAGCAACCGTCCCAACAGGATAACCCGGATAGAGAAACCGAAATTCCTCCCCGACGAAAATGGCATTCCGGACGACCCTACGCCGGACAAGCCCACGAAGAAGAAGAACCTCCACAAACGGCTCGTTGCAACCGCACGCAGCCTGAAAAAGCAGAAGCGGAAGCTAAAAACTGCGAAAGATGCACTCAGGATCAGATGGAGTAAAGTAATCAATACCGCAGACAAATACGGCGACAGACGCCGCACTAAAAGCTATCCGAAGAGAAAGCTACTGCCTGAATTCGACGAGGAGGCCTTAGAGCCCTCACATTCCAAAAGTGAGAAAGCCACACGGTTGGATAGACGACCCCATGGCCAGCATAAAGCGGCAAGCAGCGCCGCACTTAAGCCGGCATGCGACCCACTTAAGGATTCGCATCATGGCCCAGCCAGGTCCATTTACGGGCCAAGAAAGCAAGCTCTCGTAAGCAATGCAATAAAGCCATTATCAGAATCCGGCACACCCAAATACAGGGGTGCCGCACACCCCCTATGTTTCACCGATGAGGTGCTGGATTATGAATTTCCAGCGGGATTCAAACCCGTAAACATAGAGGCATATGATGGAACAACAGACCCTGGAGTCTGGATCGAGGATTATATCCTCCACATACATATGGCTAGAGGGATGACCTCCACGCCATAAAATACTTACCCCTCAAGCTTAAAGGGCCAGCCCGGCATTGGCTCAAAAGCCTTCCTAAAAACACAATCGGAAGTTGGGAAGATCTCGAGGACGCTTTCCGAGCAAATTTTCAAGGGACCTATGTCCGCCCTCCGGATGCAGACGATCTTAGTCACATAACTCAATAGCCCGGAGAGTCAGCTCGGCAATTCTGGAATAGATTTCTTACTAAAAAGAATCAGATAGTCGACTGTCCGGATGCTGAAGCATTAGCGGCTTTCACGCATAATGTCCGAGACGAATGGCTCGCCAGACACCTCGTCCAAGAAAAGCCAAGAACAATGGCCGCACTAACAAACCTCATGACCTGCTTTTGTGCAGGAGAGGACAGCTGGTTGGCAAGATGCAGCACCAGTGACCCAAGTACATCCGAAACTAGGGATGGAAACGGAAAACCGCGATGCAATAAGGACCGTCGCCGGACTAAGGAAAAAAGTCTGAAGAGCACGGCAGTCTACGCCGGATTCAAAAGCTCACGACAGAATCAGAAAAAGCCGCCCCTCCAAGATAACAGGGACGACCTATCCAACCTAAACAAAATCTTGGATAGGATATGTCAAATACACAGCACTCCCGGAAAGCCTGCTAACCATACCCACAGAGATTGTTGGGTTTTCAAACAATCCGGCAGACTCAACGCCGAACACAAGGGGCTCGACACACCAAGCGAAGACGAGGATGAACCCCAAAAGCAGAGTACCAGGAAACAAAAGAATTTCCCACAAGAAGTAAAAACAGTAAACTTACTCCACATAACAAAACGTGCAGCGCCCATAAAGGTACGCGCCCCACGGCCTATCCCAAAGGAATCCCGCCACTGGTTGATAAAACCAATCATCTTCGATCATCTGGATTATTCTAGAAGTATCAGGAACCTAGGCTGGACTGCCCTGGTACTCGATCCAATAATTGGCGGACTCCAGTTTTCAAATTTCCTCATGGACGGTGGCAGCGGACTCAACCTGATATATCAGGACTCAATCCGCCACATGGGGATCGACCCAAAAAGAATTCGCCACAGCAAAACCTCCTTTCAAGGAGTAAGGCCAGGTCCGGACACCCATTGCATGGGTTTTCTCCGGCTCGAGGTTATTTTCGGCTCTGCCGATAACTTCCGTCACGAAAAGTTGACTTTCCACATCGTCCCATTCTCAAGTCGCTACCAAGCACTACTAGGACGCGAAGCTTTCGCCCGCTTTAACGCAATACCGCATTATGCATCTCTTACGCTTAAGATGCCTGATCCACGCGGCATAATCTCCTTAAAGGGGAAGCAGTGAGAACACCTCCCCCAAGCGGAGGATTGTGCGGCCGCTTTAACAGCCCCACAATACAATGGCTTCACCAGCCAGAACATCAGAACAGGTCATTAAGACCACGGACACGGATAGACGAGTCCGGCACAAAAGTATCGTTGATAAAGGCTTAGTGGCCATATACCCCTGCACTAGGGGCTTCACACATATAAAATAAGAGACAATAAAGCTCAATTTTTCATATTTTACTTTACACTTTGTTTATTTCATATAACTTTTGTTCGGCACGCCCCTTTTTCAACTTAGTTGCTCTCTTTTTACAGATGAACATCGTGCTGCGCCCGTCCAGGATACGGCACAACGGAGACACAGGCGCAGACGTGCAGTAGGGACCCGTTCCAAGGATTCTTTTCAGATTAAGACCCTGCGTAAACCTTTTTTACTGTCTCTTGTTGATACACATCCCCTGGTTTTATGACCAAGGAGGAGGCTGGCGTCTTGGCATGTGGCCACGTCAGAATTCTTGCGTGTACCTAGACACTAGGGGCTTATACCTCAGAGCATTACCTCGCCCGCTCTCATAAAGAACGAATAGGCTCCTGTGTTCGGCCGCCTTATGTTCCGCTCTATTGGCTAAGGCGGCACCAGGAGAACTACTGCGATTGTGCCCTGGTTCGGCCAGGCAAGCACCTCAGTAGAGAAAGCCGAAAAGCGACTGTCATGATATGGCGTGAGATTGGTCAACCACTCGATGACTCTCCGGAATCTGTAGGATTCCTCCGCATTAACGAAGGGCCGTTTCCCGGCCAGGCACATACGCGCCCCGAATTCGGGCGAGCGCAGTCGCCACCAGGGGCTACCTAAATAGTCCCACTGTCAAGCTCCTATGGCTAAGTGAAAGTGTTAAAGCATTATAGTCCGGTTGCCTAGCTTGCTGCGCTATCACCTCCTTTGTAGGACCAAGACGTTGGATTAAGTGTGAAAATGCGCCTTCTGCGAGCACCCCCGCACTATGTGCGTGGGGGCTGAAGCCAACGACTGCAATCTTTTAGATTTTGTATATATATATCCTAAAACGGCCGCACAGGAGGTGTTCCAAATACTTGAAGGCACAAGTATAAAAGGCTACTACAATTCATCAAAATATTGCTTTATAATTACACATGCTATCAGAACATAGCATCCTTCGAGCACTGCGCCTCTATTACACGAGCGCCTTCAAGGACTTCCTGAAAATAGTGCTCGGAGGGTACTCGGCTTTTGTCCGAATCTCGGGATGCAACAACGGCGGTCTCCATCTCTGCCCAGTATGTCTTGACACGGGAAAGAGCCATCCGTGTGCCCTTTATGCATGCTGACCTCTTCATCGCATTGATACGTGGCACCGCATCAAGGAATTGCTGCACCAAGCTGAAATAACTTTTTGGCTCCGATCTCCCCGGCCACAGATGACCCATGACGTACTTCATGGCGTGTCCGGACAATCTATTCAGTTCGGCCCATTGAGCCAGATGATCGTCCACTGCCAGTGGACGCTCTGGATTCTGGAACTGCGACCAGAAAAGCCTTTCCACTTCGCGATCTTCTTGATCTCGAAAGTATTTAGTCGCATCAGTAGCACTCACTGCCAAATCCAGATAGGTGTCCTCCGCACTCCACATCCGGTCCAACGAAGCAAACTTCGGATCGCAAAACTTCCTCTGCAGCATAAAGGGCTTTCCAGCCGCAATCTATCCGGCCTGACGCAGCTCCTCCTTCGCAGCTCTCATCGCAGAGCGAGCGTCCTTGGCATCAGCAACGGCCTTCTCTAAGTCTGTCTGTCTTGCCCGGTCTTCTTTCTCAAGAAACTTGCAACGGTCAGCAACACTTTTTCACTTCACGGCCAACTCGGCCATCTTCTTCTTGCTTCGGTAGTGAGCAGCCTGTTCGGCTCTCAGCTCTTCAAGGGCCTTCTCGGCAGCCGCATCACTTTTCCTGGCTTGTTCCTTAGCTCGGGAAAGTTCCGCTTGAAGATTCTCCACGGCGGCCACACCATCTGCGTCAAGCACACACATTGTAAGATACTGGCATAAAGCTCCTCTTACCAGATGCCGCCCGAGGAATTGCATACCTTGAGCCTCATCAAGCCGCTCGTTGACGAGCGCGATGTCGGCATCTACCACGTCAAGTTGCCGCTTTAGTTCGGCAAAATCATCAGTTCGGCTCGATTCCGGACACTTCGCCACCTGTATACAAAGGCGACATTTTAGACCTGGGATTATGATCCTCTGCGCGCCGTCAATTTTGACAACGCACAGAGTCTCAGGGGCTACTATCTACATAGGGCGCATCTTGTTTATGCGCAACTGACAAAGAAGTACATTATCAAACATACCTCAAAACCCATCAGCAAACTTCGGACGGCCTCATGCAATCCGCTTTCCACGGACGAAATCCTTCCAATCACCGTACCCATCAATGCACGGTGCTCCTCTGAGATAGAAGCTCGCCCCAGCAGAATCATCAGCTCCTCCGACCGCGCATCGGACGGTGCCGGACTCGTCCTATGAGCTCCATCGAAGGCTGGACGCGGAGAACCTTGGGGGGCATATGGCTACCTTCCACCCTTGCCGGATTCGTAGAAACCCTCCGCGATGACACCTCAGGGTCGCCCGCCCCGCCAGGCGGTACGGCAGGGGGAGGCGTTCCACTCTCCATCATCTCCGGAAGAAGATCCCCCGAAGACGAGCTCTGCTGAGAAGGGCTGAGGTCTAAGCTATAAAGTAAAATTTCGGTTAATCTTCTCAGATAAAAAGCAAGGATTTCTCTCATCCCTCTAAAGGAAAATCTTTCTCTACTTACGGCTCGCTGGAGGGCTGATCCCTTTGAGGGCGTAGTTCGGCCGAGGATCTCCCCGGCGTCGGACCCTCTGACGAGGACTCCCCCCCCCCACTTTGAGGCCATGGTCTCCGGGTCGTCAGAGGCGGCCCTCTTCTTCCCCTTAGGAGAGGAATTGTCGGTTCCTCCCTTCGGAGCAGCCTCCTTCGAGGAGGCCATAGTTTCCTTGTCTTCCCCCTCGCTTCCCTCCAAGGGCACGATCTTCAACATCCTGACTAGCACGGGATCCGGCCTGGTCTCAGGAAGTGGAGCCGGACACCTGATCAGCTTTGCCTTTGCTATCCACTCATGTTTAAAAGGACAGCTCTTTTAGGGGCGAATTTATGACAATTTTACGGATAGCGAGTCCAGGCACAGGGTTACTTACTTGAGTATCCGGGCGATTGCAGCTTAAACCTGCGTCCTCGGTCAAATCCGGACACATTGCTTGTCATCCGAAGAACATTTTATACATCTCCACGGGCGTTGCGCCCATAAAATGCTGGAGAGCTCGTGGTCCGTCTGGATTAAACTCCCACAGACAAAGGGAGCGACGTTTGTCGGGCAGTGTTTGGCGAATCAGCATGACCTGCGTCACCTTGACCAGGTTGAGGTCTCTTTCTAAGAGATCCCTAATGCGGCCCTGCAACAAGGGCACGTCTTTGGATAACCCCCAATCTAATCCTTTGTTGACCCATGATGCTAGCCATGGTGGGGGACCCGAGCGAAAGGCAGGAGGCGCCACCCACTTGGCGCTCCTGGGAGCGGTGATATAGAACCACTCTCGTTGCCACAAGCCGAGCTCCTCTTGAAAGGAGCCCTCGGGCCATGGAGCATCAGCATTCTTACTTATGACAGCGCCTCCGCACTCTGTGTGCCGTCCCTCGATCATCTTCGGCTCCACTCCAAAAGTCTTGAGCCATAATCCGAAGTGAGGAGTAACACGGAGGAACGCTTCGCACACAACGATGAATGAGAAAATGTGGAGGATGGACTCCGGAGCTAAGTCATGAAATTCCAGCCCATAATAGAACATCAGCCCCCTCACGAAGGGATCCATCGGGAAGCCTAACCCCCGAAGGAAGTGAGACATGAACACTACGCTCTCACCGGGCTGGGGACTGGGAATAGCCTGCCTTTGAGCAGGCAACCTATGCGAAATTTCGGCGGTCAAGAACTTAGCCTCTCTCAACTTTAGCACGTCCTCCTCCGTGACGGAGGAGGGCATCCATCAGCCTTGAAGGTCGGAACCGGACATTGTCGAAGGTCTGAAGCGCCTGGAATCTGGAGCCTAGGGTGTTGGAACTCGAGGCGATGGGCGAACTTGTTTTAAGATTGGAGAAAAGGAGTAAGGCCCTGGTCTCTTTATAAGAGGTTGAATACCAGGAGCCCTCCCCGTAACCGTTTGGGACTCGCCTTTAATCGAGAAGACATGCTAACGGGCACGATTGGGTTACCCACGTCCGTATTGATGAGAATCCCGTAAATAAAGGGGACATGATCTTTGTTTTGACAAGACGTGCCAAGGAAACCGCCTCGCAAAACACGCTGAGGTGGAAAAGTGAAAATGATTCGAATAAAGGCTTGGCCATAGTGTGATGTTGCGCTGCAGAATACGTCAGCAGATTAGATTTGTGTTAATATTATTCTCTCTGTGGCAATACGTGGAAACTATTTTGCAGAGCAGGACACTACTCTTGGTATTTACAAACTTTTATGAAGAATTTGGAGGAGGAACCCGCCTTGCAATGCCGAAGACAATCTATGCGCCGGACTCGTCATCATTGAAGCCTGGTTCAGGGGCTACTGAGGGAGTCCTGGATTAGGGGGTGTTCGGGTAGCCGGACTATACCTTCAGCCAGACTCCAGGACTATGAAGATACAAGATTGAATACTTCGTCCCGTGTTCGGATGGGACTTTCCTTGGCGTGGAAGGCAAGCTTGGCGATGCGGATATTCAAGATCTCCTACCATTGTAACCGACTTTGTGTAACCCTAACCCTCTCCGGTGTCTATATAAACCGGAGGGTTTTAGTCCGTAGGACAACTTCATCATACAACAATCATACCATAGGCTAGCTTCTAGGGTTTAGCCTCCTTGATCTCGTGGTAGATCTACTCTTGTACTACCCATATCATCAATATTAATCAAGCAGGACGTAGGGTTTTACCTCCATCAAGAGGGCCCGAAAGCTGGGTAAAACATCGTGTTCCTTGCCTCCTTTTACCATCTGGCCTAGACGCACAGTTCGGGACCCCCTACCCGAGATCCGCCGGTTTTGACACTGACAACGGCCTTTCCCGTGTACCATGCTTCGGGCAAGGTTGATTCAACATCTGCTCAAGATTGAAACTTGACCCTCCAGTCCGAGGAGGTGGCCTTCCTTTGCGACGCTGACCATTACTCTATGTGTTAGTATTAGCCACAAAATCTGAATTATCATCAGCCTTGAGCTTACTATTGCCCCCCTGACTTGTCGGGTTATGATGTTGTCCCTTGGTGTTTCTACTCTTCTTTCCCTTTCCTGGCTTTTCATCATCAGACTCGGGGTCCTTGGTACTATCGGAGTCGGCATACTTAACTAGAGCCGCCATCAGCTCCCCCATGTCACTGCAGTGGCGCTTGAGCCGCCCTAGCTTCTGCTTAAGGGGCATAAAACGGCAATTCTTCTCACTGTTGAGTCGGCATTGATGCGATCCGATGAGTGCAGGATAGATGAGACCTGGCACACCCAATTGGTTGTTGACTCGCCGTCTTCTTGGACGCAGGCGTCCAAATCCACAATCGACATAGGCTGCTTGCATGTATCTTTAAAATTCTGGATGAACCAGGCTTTTAACTCGGCCCATGATCCAATGGAGTTGGCAGGCAGCCCTTTCAACCAAGTACGGGCCATCCCATCTAACATCCTAGTGAAATATTTAGCACACGCAGCGTCGCTAACATCCAGCAGCTCCATGGCCATCTCATAACTCTCAACCCACGCTTCAGGGGGTAAATCAGCTGTGTAGTTAGGCACCTTACGAGGACCCTTGAATCCTTGGGTAAATGCTCATTATGCAGAGCCGGCACTAAACACGGCACACCCAGGGTTCTAGAGATCACGTGTGCCTCCACCGAAGCAGTCGGGTAAACCGGAGAATGCTGATGAGCCGCTTGCTGAGCCGCTAGCTCAGCCTCCCGACGTGCTCTGCTCTGATCCACCAAATCCTGAGCACCATCACGCGCCGGGTCATGTCCATGAGGCTGGTTACGGCGCCTGTGTCACTGCTTGAAATGGCTAGTGAGTCAATGTGTCTGCTATAACTCCGGCTCGGGTGAGGGGTTGAGTGAATCCTCTCATGACTATAAGAGTAAACCTCCTGTTGTACCAGCACTGTATGAAGAAGCTCTCTAGCCCTCGGCATTTCAATCGCAGCTGGAGACTCGCCTTCAACTGGGAGAGCCGCCAATCGTGTCACCACAGCGATCATATTATCCAAAGGGTTAGAATAATGACCCGGTGGCGTCGGCACATACTGTGGGCGTTATTATTCAGACGAGGTGGATCTGTTGTGCGCGGCTGAGTCGGTGCTCCAGTCCTAGGCGTGGCTACCACCCGCTTTACCTCTGGCGGGTTACTCGTCCCTGCTCCAGGCGTATTGAAGAGGTTCCTCGGCTCATAAACTTGGGGTAGATGACTCCGGTGTCTCTTCCTCAGGATCTCGTTTGAAGCGTTCTGATCCAATGTGAGCCGGTAAGAATCCGCTTGAATCCACTGTGCCTGAGCATCCAAAATAGCCCGCTCCTCAACCATCCTAGCATTCTCAGCCGCCAGATCTTCCATGGCTTGAGCTATCTCATCTCGCAGCTTAGCCACATCCACTTTATATTGTTCCTGATTGTCCGGGGTTACCTCAACCCCCATCAAGGTTGCCAGAGCCTCCAACAACTCAGTTAAAACCTGAGCCGGCGGGTGTGCTAAACCGCCAGCACCATCGCCGCTGCAGCCGCTGAATTAGTGATCATAGCCAGAGCAGCCGTTGGACCGAGCAACGGATGTGTACCGGCCATGAAGATCGCCACCCTGTTCGGCGGCTCATAGGGATCCGGAATACTGTCACCATCAGAATAGCCCCCAGGCCGGCCGTCTTGCAGCTGATACATTGAGTTAGTCTCGCCTGTGGACGATTCACCATCAGAGTAAATGGCCGTCTCACCGCTAGACACAGATCCTTCAAACTCTGCCCCATGGATAAATCCAACAAAGGCGCGCTTCACGGCGAGTTGAACCCGGGCGGGTCATGCACACTGAGCCGTCTCGATGATGTCGGTGCAGATGTCTGGCTCAGGGCCCGGTTCGCTGATCTTGCCGATGAAGACGTGGATTCCGCCGAAGGGGACCCGGTACTCGTACTCGATTGAGCCGGCCTCGGGGCCCCAGCCTGCGTCGTTGATGTAGAGTTTGCCGTGACGACTCTTGGTCATCCGGCCCACAGCGTATCCCTTGATCCCTTCGAAGCTGCCCTTCAAGAACTCAAAACCACCGTGCGCTGCCTCATGGTGGGCGCCAACTATCATGGAATTGTCATGACAGATGTCCTAGTGAAAGGACTTAGTCGTGGAGCCATCGCAACTAGGTTGGCTTGAAGGGGTTAAACGGGACAAAGGACACAAGAATTTATACTGGTTCGGCCCCTTGCTATGAAGGTAAAGCCTATTCCAGTTGAGGTGGTATTGCTTGGGTTTCAATTACCAGGGAGCGAATACGCTTGACCTAGTTTTTGATCTCTCTCTTGTTTCTTGCCCTAAGCCGCCGCCGGGTCGTCCCTTTATATACACAGGTTGACGCCCCACGGCTCACGGAGTCTCGGCCGGCTCATACACAACGTGTCCGGCTCGGTGACTAACTACGCTTGCCTTACAATACAAGTCATACACATATAGTGGTTTATACATATGGGCCTTAAGCCGCCTTTGGGCTTTGGATCCTTAGTAAGCCTGCTAGCTGAACCGCCATCCTCAACATCTTCATGGTTCTTGTCTTGATGAACCGCCATCGGTATAACCCGGCCCCTCCTGGGCGGGTCATACCCAATAGTCATATCCCCAACAAGTATGACTATCACCGCCCACAACTTTTTGTGTTCTACTCGTGCATATCATCTATGCATAGACCTGGCTCATGATGCCGCTGTTGGGAAACATTGCATGGAAAACAAAAAAATTCTATGCACACGCAATAATCTATCCATGGAGATGCATAGCAATGAGGGGGAGAGTGTGTCTACGTACCCTCCTAGACCAAAAGCGGAAGCGTTTGACAACGCGGTTGATGTAGTCCAACTTCTTCTAGCTCCGACTGATCAAGTACCAAACGTACGGCACCTTCGAGTTCTACACACGTTCATCTCAGTGACGTCCCTCGCCTTCTTGATCCAGCAAGGTGTCGAGGTAGTAGACGAGTTCGGTCAGCATGACGGCATGGTGACAGTGATGGTGAAGTGATTCTCACAGGGCTTCGCCTAAACACCGCGAAAATATGACCGGGGGTGTAAACTATGGAGGGGGGCGCTGCACACAAGTGAACCAGAAGTTGCTACACCAGTCGTAGAAACTCTGGTTAAAACTGTAACTGAACCATGCAGGTCAGCAAGAGTTATCGAACCTCCTAAATGGTTTCATAATGAAGTATTCATCTTAGAAGAAGATGAACCTGCGCACTACAAAGAAGCGATGGCGGCGCCCATCTCAAAAGAATGGCTCAAAGCCATACAATATGAAATGGAGGCCATGTACAAGAATCAAGTTTGGAACTTGGTTGATCTTCCAGAGGGTGTGAAACCTATACAGTGCAAATGGATCTTCAAAAGAAATACAGATGTGGATGGTAATCCTACCATTTATAAAAGCAAGGCTAGTAGAGAAAGGGTTTTCGTAGGTTGAGGGAGTTGATTATGACGAGACTTTCTCACCAATAGCTATGCTGAAGTTTGTGCGGATTATGATGGCGATTGCTGCATATTTCGATTATGAGGTATGGCAGACGGATGTTAAAATTGCTTTCCTAAATGGTTATTTGAAAGAGGATGTATATATGATACAACCAGAAGGTTTTATTGATCCAAAGGATGCCAGAAAGGTATGAAAACTTCAAAGGTCTATATAAAGTTTGAAGCAAGCAACAAGGAGTTGGAATCAACGTTTTGATGAAGTGATGAAAGAGTTTGGCTTTATTAAAAATGATGAAGAAGCTTGTGTATACAAGAACTTTAGTGGCAGCTCCGTAGCATTTCTAATCTTATATGTGGATGACATATTGCTGATTGGAAATGATACAAAATTTCTTAGCACTGTAAAGGACTATTTAAAGAGTGTATTTTCAATGAAAGGCTTAGGCGAGGCTGCATATATTTTGGGTATAAAGATCTATAGAGATAGATTAAGACGCTTGATTGCGCTGAGCCAAAGCACATACATTAACAAGGTTTTAAAGAGGTTTAAAATGGAGAATGTAAATAAATGATTTCTCCCAATGTCACATGGCAGAACACTTAGCAAGAATCAATGTCCCAAGACAGTTGATGAGCGAGTGCAGATGAATGGAGTCCCATATGCCTCTGCTATTGGATCCATCATGTATGTTATGGCATGTACTAGACCAGATGTTTCTTATGCGCTAAGGTTAGTAGCAGGTACCAAAGTGATCCCGGAGTGGCTCACTAGGCAGCTGTTAAAAGTATTCTTAAGTACCTCAGAAGAACAAAGGACATGCTCCTTGTTTATGGAGGAGATGAAGAGCTTGTTATAAATGGTTACACCGATGCCAGCTTCATGACTGATATAGATACTATAAATCTCAACCGGGTTGTGTTTTTACTCTTAATGGTGGTGCGATAGTTTGGAAAAGTTTCAAGAAGAACACTGTTGCGGATTCTACGACAGAAGCAGAATATATTGTGGCTTTAGCAGCTTCGAAGGAAGCAGTCTAGATCAAGATGTTTCTTAAAGAAGTTGGTGTGGTCCTAAGTGCGATGAACCCAATGGAACTCTATTGTGATAATAGTGGTGTTGTTGCTCAAGCAAAGGATCCAAGATCCCACATGAATACCACACACATCGAGCGCAAGTATCACATTATTCGACATCATGTCGAGAAAGGTTTTGTGAAGGTTCACATGGATTTGAATGTATCAGACCCGATGATGAAGGCTCTACCACGAGCAAAGCATGAGCAACTCCAAAGAACCATAAGTGTTAAAGAGACTGTGTAAACTAGATAACTCACTCTAGTGTAAGTGGGAGACTATTGAAAATATGCCCTAGATGCAATAATATTGTATTATTATAATTTCATTTTGATAATTAAGAGTTTATATTTCATGATATAACTGTCATGATTCTGAAATATGTGATTCAGTAGAAAACTCATATGCGCGTGTGGAATGATAAACGGTAAAGTATAGGTTCCCGGCCTTGCCTCTAAGACTGGCTCAAGTGTTGTTGATGATCATGTTTTCCGGATCAGTATATTGTTAAGTGTAATGATGGTCATGAAAGAACATTGAGAGTATGACGTTATAAGAACTATCATATTGAATTGACCCAATCTTATTTGTTGTACTTTGAGATAATATCATCTGAAATCAATTGTTATAACACGAAGTGTTAGCATGTGTTTTTACTTCCTTAGACCATGAGAGTATCATAGTCACTTTCTATCGTACGGTGGACTTTAGGGTTGCTCAAACGTCATCAGTAACATGGTGATTATAACGACAACTTACGGGTTCACCAGAAAGTTTGACAAGGGAGTGGATAGCTCGAGAGTGGAATTTGCTCCTCCGACGATGGAGAGATATTCTTAGGGCCTTCTCGGTGTGATGGCATCCATCATCATCTGACCAGACACAGGTGACTATGTCACAGGGATGCCGGAACACTTCAACGAGAAAGAAGAACAAAACTGGCAACGGGGTCGACGATAAAGTGAGCATGTGCATGACTTCGATGCACCCGGGTTTTGTAAAGTATCACGAAGCAAAGGGAACATCACATAATAACCAAAGGTTCACTCGAATGTCATCCGTGCAGTCATAAGGATCGATATGAACATCCACGGTTCTGCTAACAGTCATTGAACGAAGGGGTTCCGTTAATGTCTATGATTTATCGAACTTACGGGGTTACAAACTTAAGGTAATCACGATCTAGTGAGTGTTAGTAGGACGAGAGTATCGAAAATTTATTTGTGAAATTGTTCCATTAGTATTTAGAATAGCTTTGAGAGGAACCGACAAGATGTCTTCTTCCTTATTCACGCCTTGATGCACCTTTTGTCATGTTCAATCTCGCCTGAGAGCAGTGCATCGTCAGTACCTTTGGTATCATCGATCTAAGAAATGTAGCCTTCTAGTTAATCTCAATCGCTATATAAGACCAAGGCGTCCCTGCCCTCCAACTCGCAACCTTCATGCGTCCACTTTATATCATGTTTTCGTCAAGTATTTTGCATCGTAGTGATAGTCTTTTGGGGGGATTCTATCACGGTTGTTTTCCCTTTGTCACGAGTTCAACGAGAGATAAAACTAAGACGACTTGGAGCATTTATTTATAGAAACAATCCCATTTATTGGGTATATGAAGATTGGATGGAATGGGTATTTTCCAAAAGAAAAGTCAAAGCCAACCACCTTCATGTCGCTTTAGTACTTTTAGTCGTCGCTAGGTGATATACAAATCTGGATATAATTTTTATTATTTCTGGTGTTCGTTGTACTACCACTGCTGCTATGATTAAAGATGAATAGATTAAGAGTTTCACGGAAACAACATGCCCTCGTGCCAGGCGCTGCTAGAGATCAAGGGGCCGTTCGAAAACTCTTCGCTCCTAACTCCGCCGCGGGATGAAGCGGCATCTAGTGTAATTTGGGCGAGCACCTAAATGGGCGCTCCGTCCGCTCCGCTCCCTGGTGAAGGAGCGGAGCATTACCGAACACGGCCCAAGTATGGGTCAACTCTGTTCCAATGGACAGACAGAAGACACATATAGACCAAAATGGACTGACCCCAAGTTCTGTGAAGGATTTGCTCTTTCTTGTTTTGATATGATCATGTAACCAGAATCAGTCTGACGACACAGATACAATATGATCTGCACAATTATTAATTTTATCCCAACAAACACACCACGTTAACTTTATAACAGCACCCAAAATAACAGAATTGCACTTCTAACAATCTTGAGAATAATAAATCAAAGGTGCTAAGCATAGAAAATTGTCACATTCATCGAGCTCTTGGTACAAAGAGTTCAAGGACTACCTATTAGCATAACTGAAAGTGTTACCTTGGGCACTCGCGGTGGCATTCTGTTGCTATGGGACGAGAGTGTCGTGGATGTGAAGGATGTGTGCATTGGCACCTTCTTTCTCTCCTGCAAAGTCACGATTATTTCCTCAGCCACAACTTTCAAGCTCACCACCGTTTACGGCCCGATGAGAAGCAATCTCAAGGATGCTTTCTTCCAAGAGTTGATCGATGAGAAGCCCCCACCAGGCTCAAAGTGGTTAGTCACCGGTGATTTTAATCAAATCTATCGTGCGCAAGACAAGAATAAAAAAAATGTCGATCGGAGCCATATCATCCGCTTCAGAAATACGCTTAATCTCTGCGAACTCAAAGAGATTCATTTGCAAAACAGAAAATTTACCTGGAGTAATGAGCAGAGCAACCGAACTCTCAACAAGCTCGACTCTTTCTTCTGCAATGAAGATTGGGACCAAGACTTTGGCACACACATCCTTCATGCCCTCTCATCATCCTTATCGGACCACTGCCCTCTCCTCCTTGCAAATGGCAAAGGCCCGCAGAGGTCAAAACCATTCCGCTTCGAAAACTTTTGGATCAAAATGCCCGGCTTTAAAGAGGTAGTCCAGGGAGCTTGGAACACCAATTCTGGTCACGCTGACCCATACCTCAACCTCTTTCACAACCTAAAAGAGGCTTGCAAAAAATTAAAACAATGGAGCAGGACAATGTTCGCGCACTCGAAGGTGCAGATTCATATGGCCCTGGAAGTTATTCTTCGCTTGGATGTGGCTCAAGATCTTCGTCCCCTAAGTGCCAGCGAGCGAGATCTTTGAAAGAGACTTAAGCAGAAGGTGGTAAGCCTTGCTGTTCTTGAGTGTGCATGGAAAAGACAAAGCTCAAGAATCACGAACTTGAAAGACGGTGACGCCAACACTCGGTTCTTCCACCTGCGTGTAAACCATAGACGAAGGAAGAACTTCATTCACCGTCTCAGGCACAACAATGGGTGGGTTACTTCTCACGACCACAAGAAATCCATTATACAGAGCCACTTTTCTGAGGTCACAAGACGTGGTCAGCCGTGCACCACCGACATCAACTGGGACACTGTCCCGATGCCGGCTTGTGATCTAACTGATTTAGGGGCTGCCTTCTCGGAGGAAGAGGTGAAAAAGGTGATTTTTGATCTCCCCAGCGACAAAGCACCGAGAGTCGATGGCTACTTTGGGCCTTCTTCAAGGCGTGTTGGGAGACCATAAAGGATGATATTTTGCTTGTTGTCAACCACTTCTCCAATCTGCGCTCCACGAACTTAAACTGGCTCAACTCGGCGAACATCGCTCTCATCCCAAAGAAAGATGGGGCGGAATGCATTTCAGATTTCCGCCCCATTAGCCTCATCCACGCCATCGCGAAGATCATTGCCAAGATGATGGCTAACCGGCTGGCTCCTCACATGCATGAACTTGTCTCCAACGCCCAGAGTGCCTTCATAAAAAAGAGAAGCATCCATGACAATTTTATGTATGTCAGAAACTTGGCGAGAAAGTTTCATCGCAACCGCTCCCCGACGCTCTTGTTCAAACTGGACATCAAAAAGGCGTTTGACTCTGTACGTTGGGACTTCCTCATGGACCTGCTGAAACACCTTGGCTTCCCTAACAGATTTCGCGACTGGGTTTCAGCTTTGCTCTCTACCGCCACTTCGAGGGTGTTGATCAATGGAGTTTTGGGTGATCCGTTGAAGCATGGATGTGGCCTTTGCCAGGGGGACCCGTTGTCCCCTCTTCTCTTTGTCCTGGCTATCGATCCTCTCCACCACCTCCTCTACAAGGCCACGGTCCAAGGGCACCTACACCCTCTCTATGGTAGATCTTCACCCGTCTGGGCCTCGCTCTACGTCGATGATGCCGCCATCTTTGTGAAGCCCATTAAGGAAAACGTCCAATTCCTTGCTGCTACCCTAGCCTCTTTTGGAGCGGTGTCTAGCCTTGTCACTAATTGTGCCAAAAGTTTGGTTGCTCCCATCCAATGCGACAACATCAACCTTGACGATGTTCTTCATGCTTTTCCAGGAGTGCACACCTCATTCCTGATGTGCTACCTTGAACTTCCCTTAGCCGTCAAGCGCCTCAAGCGAATCCACTTCCAGTATCTCGAGGATAAAATTGCAGGCAAGCTCCCTCCCTGGCAGGGAAGACATGTAGCCTCTGCTGGCCGTGTGGTCCTTTTAGAAGTTGTCCTTATCGCCATTGCTATCTATCATCTCACGCCTCTCGACATACCGGTGGAGGTCCTCAAGAAAATCGATAGTATTCGCCGTGCATATCTTTGGGCGGGCCCGGATAAGGTATCCGGAGGAAAATGTAAGGTTAAATGGGAGCTCGTTTGCAAGCCCAAGGACAAGGGCGGACTCGGAGTGCTTAATTTGGATAAGTTTGCTAAGGCTTTGCGGCTCCGATGGCTATGGTTCGAATGGACTGACAAGACCAAGCCATGGATTGGCATGGGGACGCCGTGCACGGAGGATGATCTCCACTTCTTTGCGGCTGCCACTATGGTCACTATTGGAAATGGACGAACTACAAAATTTTGGAACTCGTCATGGCTCAACGGCTTACGCCCCCGTGACATCACGCCGGACCTCTTTTCCCTCTCTCACAAGAACTCCCCGGTCCAGCAAGCCATGACCAACGATCTTTGGATCACTTATATTGGTGGCACCAACGATCTGTCCCTCGCACATATCGAGCAGTTTGCTGACCTTTGGGAAAGAGTATCATCAGTGGCCCTAGTGGAAGAGGTGGAAGATTCGATTATTTGGAAGTTCACTAAGGATGGGATATATTATGCTTCCTCGGCATACAAGGCTCAATTTGAAGGGCTAACATCCTCTGATCTTGTGCAGTCCATGTGGAGGGCGTGGGCTCCCCCGAGGTGCAATTTTTTTTGCTTGGCAAGTTCTTCAAAATAGGTTCTGGACATCAAACCACTTGATCCGCCGTGGCTGGCCCAACTGCAGATTGTGCCCTCTCTGTAAGCATGCACAGGAGTCTGTTGCTCACCTACTCTTCTAATGCCGCTTCACATTGTGCATTTGGAACGACATCCTACTGTGGCTTGGAATGCACCACATCTCTACTACTTCATGGTCAACGAGCGCTTCGGTCCAAGGATGGTGGAACGATAACCTTCAGATTCGTCTCGGCTCCCCCAAAGCCCTTGCCTCATTGATGATTCTCATCTCATGGGAGATTTGGTCCGCGAGAAATGCTAGAGTCTTCCACAACGTGGCGGTCCCTTCGGTGGTCATCATTAATAAGATCAAGCATGAGGTGTCGCTCTGGGTTTTGGTGGGTGCCAAGCACTTAGGTATTGTAATGCCGCGAGAGTAGTTTTTCTTTAGTTTGCCGCTTGTGGCTCCTGTCTAAAACCTTCTTCCTTAATCAATGAAATGGCAAGTCTTTTGCCTCGTTTAAAAAAAGTGTTGCCTCAGTGGTTACTAGTACTACCATTATGTCATTATTACTGTAGACACTGTATTTCACCCAACATTTTCCTACCTGAGATCCTAATTTCAGCTTTATTAATGATATGTAATTATGTATTATGTACTTCTCCTATCCTCATGTTGTGACTAATATGGAATGCCATGTTTGTATATCTTCAGGTGGAGCTACTGCCATTATGTCATTATTACTGTAGACCCTGTATTTCACCCAACATTTTCCTACCTGAGATCCTAATTTTAGCTTTATTTATGATATGTAATTATGTACTATTATGTACTTCTCCTATCCTCATGCTGTGACTAATATGGAATGCCATGTCTGTCTATCTTTAGGTGGAGCTACTGCTTCAGCAACCATCATTCACGGCACATCGAGTTAAATTCACCCGCGGTCACTGTATTTGATCACAAAGTTCACTTTGGTCACTGGATTACGGAATACCCAGATTACGGTGCTTATCATTACATTTGTTAACAGCGCATGTCACCGCGTATGTTGTGTCGCCGTATTTGTCCCACGTGGCGTACTGTTTGACTGTTTGACCAGCCACGCAAGCGAGGCGGGGGTTCTTTTGCACTGGCGAGTTGATTTGGGGGGCTTTTTGCAAATTTCGCGTCCTGGCTGCCTCTGTTTTGCATAAAGCTCCTCCCCTGCTCTGTTTCTTTGTTAGTTGCGGTCGAGGCAGGGAGACGCTTGGTTTTCCTCTCGTCGGGAGGCGGTGATCGGCGGCGGAGGTGACCGACGACTGCTCGTGTCGTCGGGAGTGAGGCTTCAGGAGGTCGTGCCGTCGTCTGGTCGCAGGAGATCGGAAGGCAGCGTCGCGCGTTTGCTCTGGCGATGGCCCCTGTTCGTCGCCCGGAGCACGGACCGCCGCCGCATTACGGTAAGAACCCGCGAGCCTCTCCTGCACCAGCTTTTATTCACGTGTTTCCGTTCATATCTGATCATCCACAGCCGTTCCATGGATTTGAAGGTCAAAATTTTATGGGGAAAGGGGTTAGCGCTAGGGTTTTGATACGGTTTTGGCAGGTGGATTTTTTGGGGATTTAGGTTGGGTTTTCGCTCGGTGTGGGTGGCATTGACTACAATCTGGACTGATTTAGGAGGAGTGTGTAGATACTATGCGATATGTTGACGAGAGCTAGGGTTTGTAGTGAATTGAGTAGGTTAGTACTAATTTGGGAGGAGTTTGTAATGAAAGCAGGCTCTTTTTGTTGGAGTTGCTTCCAATGCAGGCAATGATTTATGCAATCTTTTATAACATTGTCTTTTTCTATTATGAATTGATTGGTGCATATGTCAAGTTGTTTAAATTCTGATATAATTTGTTGAAGTAGTTCAAATTGAGGCACATTCAGGTACATTCAGATAAGTTTGACATTATGGAGAGATGCATGTTTAAATTCAGAAACTTATGGTCACAATCAGTTACATTTTGATCGAAAATGTTATTCTAAACAACTCCACTTATTGATTGTAGGTGATGATGATCCTATGTTTTCTGTTTAAATATGGCATGGAGGTTTTTTCATGGGCCAAGGCAGAAGCAAAAAGTACTATGGAGGGCAGAGCATCTGGTTTAATAACATAGACAAGAACACATGGTCGCCCCCAGATGTGGATGATCTCATAGAGCAGATAGGGTATGAGAAGGAAGGAAGGATGACAGTGTACTACTGCATGCCAGGTCTTCAAGTCAACACAAATGGGCTTAGAGTGGTCAATGGAGAGGATGCCACGGATAACATGAGAGCTTTTGTGACATTTGGGCATCATTTCATGGATATTTTTTTGGAACATGATTCTATCAGGATCTTGATGATGTAGTTAGGTTCCCAATTCAAGATCTCCCAAAAGTCATCAGCCCAATGAAGCCATTGAATGTGGTCAAACCTAAATCTGGGGAAGGTTTCAGGACAACAACTGAAGTACTAAAGGAGAAAGGCAAGTCAGTTATCAATATGGATGCAGATGATGTTCATGACAATGATGCAAGTGGAGGATCAACAGATTCAGAAGAAGAGGGTAGTGACATTGATTATGTGCCTGAAATTGCAGATAGTGACTATGCCATATCAGAGGGAGATGATGACTTGTGACGCCCTCGATTCAATCGTACACTAATCATACACACAAATGTGGACGATCAAGATCAAGGACTCACGGGAAGATATCACAACACAACTCTAGACACAAATTAAAATAATACAAGCTTTATATTACAAGCCAGGGGCCTCGAGGGCTCGAATACATAAGCTCGAAAACACAAGAGTCAGCGGAAGCAACAAAAATCTGAGCACAGACCTAAGTTAGACAAGTTTGCCTTAAGAAGGCTAGCACAAAAGCATCTACGATTGAAAAGGCAAGGCCTCCTGCCTGGGAGCCTCCTAACTACTCCTGGTCGTCGGCGTCCGTCACGTGGTAGTAGGCACCCTCGGGGTAGCAGCAGTCGTCAAAGGTGGCATCTGGCTCCTGGACTCCACCATCTGGTTGCAACAACCAGAAAGAAGGAAGAAGGGGAAAAAGGGGGAGCAAAGCAACCGTGAGTACTCATCCAAAGTACTCGCAAGCAAGGATCTACACTACATATGCAACATTATCAAAGGAAGGCTGTATATGTGGACTGGGCTGCAGAAATGCCAGAATAGAGAGAAGGTCTAGTCCTATCGAAGACTAGCATCTTCTGGAAACCACCATCTTGCAGCAAACAGGAGGGAGTAGAGTAGCATAAAGTAAAGTGGTAGTAGTGTTATCAACCTCGGCCAGAGATCCTTTCTCGACTCCCTGCGAGAAAGCAATCCCAGAGCCATACTATCCAGTTATCATCACAATCAAATCCTCATCACCATCCAGTTCTCATCACAAGTATCCAGTTCTAGTTGTATCGATCGGGATACAACTCCAAGTGTCCGTTACCGTAGGACAGGCTATGCATAGATTAGTTCTTCCCTGCAGGGGTGCACCAACTTACCCACCACGCTCGATTAACTCCGGCCGGACACACTTTCCTGGGTCATGCCCGGCCTCGGCCAAACAATACGCCGCAACCCGACCTAGACTTAATAGAGAGGCCAGCACGCCGGACTAAACCTATGCCCCCAGGGGTCATGGGCCATCTCCCCGGAAACTCCTGCACGTTGCGTACGCGGCCGGTGAGCAGACCTAGCTACCTCCTTCAACAAGGCAGGCGCTTGCGCAGTCCAACCCGGCGCGCGCCACTCAGTCGCTGACGTCTATTAAGCTTCGGCTGATGTATACGACGCAGAACGCCCATACTATGCCCAAGTGATGGCTAGTGCTATCAGGCCAGAGGCCCCTCGGATCAAATATCCAAATCGTAGTGGATTAGGAACGCGCGGTAACAAGCAGAGACTCACGAAAGATGTGACCCCGTTGCCCCGTCTCGAGGACTTGCGGCAAGGGCTAAGAATGCCCGGCCACGCCTCGTAATTATCTCACGGGCACCTTCCAGGTCAACCCGTCTCCACATCACTTTCCATGTAACAGTTGTAAAGTCCAAGTATCCGTGTGTCCAAACATCAAGAGGAAAACCCAAGGAATCACCCCCGGTGGGTTCCACTCAATGTAATCATCAAGGTGAACGTAGAGGAATCACCCTC